>NC_092251.1:23267349-23292349 GCF_036320965.1 Panulirus ornatus | reverse complement strand
CACGCAGCTACAGGCATACATCACTAACCCTCAACATCACGCAGCTACAGGCATACATCACTAACCCTCAACATCACGCAGCTAGAGGCATACATCACTAACCCTCAACATCACGCAGCTACAGGCATACATCACTAACCCTCAACATCACGGAGCTAGAGGCATACATCACTAACCCTCAACATCACGCAGCTACAGGCATACATCACTAACCCTCAACATCACGGAGCTACAGGCATACATCACTAACCCTCAACATCACGCAGCTACAGGCATACATCACTAACCCTCAACATCACGCAGCTACAAGCATACATCACTAACCCTCAACATCACGGCGCTACAGGCATACATCACTAACCCTCAACATCACGCAGCTACAGGCATACATCACTAACCCTCAACATCACGCAGCTACAGGCATACATCACTATCAGTACCAGCATGATAAGCACGGCCTTCACCGCTCATGCTGAAGCATAGCTGCTGCCTTCCACCAATGTCGGCATGACGCGGCGAAAACCTACCAATCCCGGCAAGACTCAGTAAGGCTCCACCAATCCCGGCAAGACTCAGTAAGGCTCCACCAATCCCGGCAAGACTCAGTAAGGCTCCACCAATCCCGGCAAGACTCAGTAAGGCTCCACCAATCCTGGCAAGATATAATACCCTTCTCTGATATGATACAAAATGTGCTCCACCAAGTCCTGATATACTCCTAACCAGACACTAAGACTGTGATGAGTCCTACCCTAACACTGTCCGCATAACACGACCACAAGATATATTACGTAAGGCTCAAACCATCTCGACATGACATAGAAAACCTTCATCACACGCACGAACCTCTCCACAAACCCGGCAAACAGAACGAACACCATAAATCACTTGACATGTCTGGGCGTCACAACCCTCCCGTCATAACATCAATAACAACATGACTGACAGCTTCACCAGGCTGTCAATAACCCATGCCTGACTGACAGCTTCACCAGGCTGTCAGTAACCCATGCCTGACTGACAGCTTCACCAGTTCCACGTGATGGACAGACATCAATGGCGCATGATATATGTTCACCTACTACTAACCGTCTCCATGATACAGACGGGTTCCATCAACCCCGACATGATACAGACGGGTTCCATCAACCCCGACATGATACAGACGGGTTCCATCAACCCCGACATGATACAGACGGGTTCCATCAACCCCGACATGATACAGACGGGTTCCATCAACCCCGACATGATACAGACGGGTTCCATCAACCCCGACATGATACAGACGGGTTCCATCAACCCTGACATGATACAGACGGGTTCCATCAACCCCGACATGATACAGACGGGTTCCATCAACCCCGACATGATACAGACGGGTTCCATCAACCCCGACATGATACAGACGGGTTCCATCAACCCCGACATGATACAGACGGGTTCCATCAACCCCGACATGATACAGACGGGTTCCATCAACCCCGACATGATACAGACGGGTTCCATCAACCCTGACATGATACAGACGGGTTCCATCAACCCTGACATGATACAGACGGGTTCCATCAACCCCGACATGATACAGACGGGTTCCATCAACCCCGACATGATACAGACGGGTTCCATCAACCCCGACATGATACAGACGGGTTCCATCAACCCCGACATGATACAGACGGGTTCCATCAACCCCGACATGATACAGACGGGTTCCATCAACCCTGACATGATACAGACGGGTTCCATCAACCCCGACATGATACAGACGGGTTCCATCAACCCCGACATGATACAGACGGGTTCCATCAACCCCGACATGATACAGACGGGTTCCATCAACCCCGACATGATACAGACGGGTTCCATCAACCCCGACATGATACAGACGGGTTCCATCAACCCTGACATGATACAGACGGGTTCCATCAACCCCGACATGATACAGACGGGTTCCATCAACCCCGACATGATACAGACGGGTTCCATCAACCCTGACATGATACAGACGGGTTCCATCAACCCCGACATGATACAGACGGGTTCCATCAACCCCGACATGATACAGACGGGTTCCATCAACCCCGACATGATACAGACGGGTTCCATCAACCCCGACATGATACAGACGGGTTCCATCAACCCTGACATGATACAGACGGGTTCCATCAACCCCGACATGATACAGACGGGTTCCATCAACCCCGACATGAAAAAAATAGGATTCATCAATCCCCACATGACAAAGACAGGCTTCATCATTACCCACATGACAGACTGACTCCATCAATCCCCACATGACAAGGACAGGCTTCACCAATCCCCACATGAGAAGGACAGGCTCTATCAATCCCCACATGACAGACAGGCTTCATCAATCCCCACATGACAGACAGGCTTCACCATCCCCACATGACAGACAGGCTTCATCAATCCCCACATGACAAAGACAGGCTTCATCAATGCCCACATGACAGACAGGCTTCACCATCCCCACACGTCACTCACAGGCTTCACCAAGCCTCATCAACGTGGAGTCGACACGGTTGAATTTCACTCAACTGGAACATGACACGTGTGGTGCCCACTAATGCCAGGATGACAGAAGCAGCAGTTCCAAACCCAGGGATTACCGCCCTAACCTCACATGACCTACCATCTGGCATGCTTCTCCTACTTAACCCCACACAACACAGAACCCTTGCTCAACTCAACACAGAGCCCTTGTCCAACCCCACAACACAGAACCCTTGCCCAATCCCAGACAACAGTGCCCTTGTCCAACCCCACACAGAACCCTTGCTCAACTCAAGACAGTCCTTGCCCAACCCCACAACATAGAGCCCTTGCTCAACCCAACACAGAGTCCTTGCCCAACCTCACAACATAAAGCCCTTGCCCAGAGCAACCCCACACAACACAGGGGAACCCCAGAAGAGCCATATGCGAGCCTCCCCGAAGGTGGGCCTCCTGCAGGCGGCGTTGACGTAGCAGGGGCCTGAGGACCTTAGCGGCAGCAGCACATCCGCACCGCCGCCCGCCCAATCGATACCCGCGCCGCCCCACAAAAGGCACACACGCACGCCCTCGGCCGGCACAACACCGCCGCCCATCTGTCATGTACATAGTCCAGCACAACCTGTCCTCACGGTCAACACTGCCGGCCCGCGGGGTACACGTAGGGGCTCTGCTACCCAGCGTGACCCACGTGTCGCCCCTCCTGCAACACAATCATCAGACATCAACACTTGACATCACACATTCCACAACTTGCAGGACACCAAACTTGACCACGTAATACTCCACAAGAACACCTCTTGCTGCCACCATGCAAGATGTCGAGGTTAACGTAGTTACGTACGAGTGTGAGATGATCAACCAGTACTGAGACATGATCAACCAGTACTGAGACATGATCAACCAGTACTGAGAGATGATCAACCAGTACTGAGAGATGATCAACCAGTACTGAGAGATGATCAACCAGTACTGAGACATGATCAACCAGTACTGAGACATGATCAACCAGTACTGAGACATGATCAACCAGTACTGAGACATGATCAACCAGTACTGACAGTAAACATCTTCCCCACGGAATGATATAAGAACTCTGGTGAGGTCATAGTGGTGGTCAACCCCGATCCACAACACCTGGCTCTCTCTCTCTCTCTCTCTCTCTCTCTCTCTCTCTCTCTCTCTCTCTCTCTCTCCACATACAGACACACACTGTGTACTTGATGGTAAACACGTCATCATGTCACCCCAGGACAAATAAACTATCACCACAGCTGCTGACGTAGGTAGGCGGCACTTCATCATGATGATGATGATGATGAGGCAGTCTACAGCATGATGATGATGAGGCAGTCTACAGCATGATGATGATGAGGCAGTCTACAGCATGATGATGATGAGGCAGTCTACAGCATGATGATGATGAGGCAGTCTACAGCATGATGATGATGAGGCAGTCTACAGCATGATGATGATGAGGCAGTCTACAGCATGATGATGATGAGGCAGTCTACAGCATGATGATGATGAGGCAGTCTACAGTATGATGATGATGAGGCAGTCTACAGCATGATGATGATGAGGCAGTCTACAGCATGAAGAACTACAAAAGGTAACTGAAGAAAAATACTTGAGTGTAACCTCTGGTGACGTAAACAGTGGGCAGACCAAGTTAAAAAGGTGAACAAATTTCTTGGATTTATAACTAGGTCATCGAACTTAAGTGCCGGGAAATTACCCATACTTACTCTTTACGAGTCACAGGTGCGTTCCCATCCTGAATATTGCGTTCACTTATGGTCACTAACTGATGGAAAGACGTAGACACAAGTGAGAGTACAGCAGCAGCCACCAAGATGATTGCCGGACTGAGACACCATTCCTACGAGATCCCACCACGTAAATCTCTTCACTTTACAAAGGAGAAGGTTAAGGCTTGATGTAACACAGGCAAGCATAACTATCAAAGGTTTCCATAATCTTGATACATTATCATTAATGGTTACAAACTGGTGATAATGGTTACAAACTGGTGGTAATGGTTACAAACGTTTTATCTTGAATGAGGAAATACTTTTCCTTCCACAGGATTGTTAACATGGAGTGATTTGCCAATTAGAATGGTTGAAATAAGTAGTACACATATAATAAGTAGTACAGATATAATAAGTAGTACAGATGTAATAAGTAGTACAGATATAATAAGTAGTATAGATACAATAAGTAGTATAGATACAATAAGTAATATAGATACAATAAGTAGTATAGATACAATAAGGAGTATAGATACAATAAGTAATATAGATACAATAAGTAGTATAGATACAATAAGCAGTATAGATACAATAAGTAATATAGATACAATAAGTAGTATAGATACAATAAGTAGTATAGATACAATAAGTAATATAGATACAATAAGTAGTATATATACAATAAGTAGTATAGATACAATAAGTAATATAGATACAATAAGTAGTATAGATACAATAAGTAGTACAGATATATTAAGACTTGGTAAATATTTCACTACATCTCTAAGCCAGATATTAATTGCGCCTGCTCAGTTAAATGTCCAGTTTAACACATTGGACAATTTTTCATAGGTAGGTAATAGTTCTCGTATTACCACAATGATCTATGATGACCACAAACAGCCTGGAAGGGAGCCAGTGGTCTGCTGCTGTTTGAAAACCTTTGTATGATCGTGTGAAACCCCACCCCAGCCAACCCTCTGACCTTACCTCAGCATACACGAAGGGAGGGAGGAAGGATGAAGGAGAGAGTGCCACATGAGCCTGGTAGCAGGTATGGCAGCCTAGTGTACTGCTGCTACCCACCACCTCACTCACACTCCTCCTACTAACACATGTACCAACCACACCGTCCACCACTGTCGCACGTCAGGCTCTCAATAATCATAACTGCCATCTCATGACTCACATATCACATCCCCAAACATGGTCGTTAACATCGTAACACTCTCTCTCTCTCTCTCTCTCTCTCTCTCTCTCTCTCTCTCTATATATATATATATATATATATATATATATATATATATATATATATATATATATAATATATATATATATTTTTTTTTTTTTTTTGGCTTTGTCGCTGTCTCCCGTGTTTGCGAGGTAGCGCAAGGAAACAGACGAAAGAAATGGCCCAACCCACCCCCATACACATGGATATACATACGTCCACACACGCAAATATACATACCTACACAGCTTTCCATGGTTTACCCCAGACGCTTCACATGCCCCGATTCAATCCATTGACAGCACGTCAACCCCGGTATACCACATCGCTCCAATTCACTCTATTCCTTGCCCTCCTTTCACCCTCCTGCATGTTCAGGCCCCGATCACACAAAATCTTTTTCACTCCATCTTTCCACCTCCAATTTGGTCTCCCTCTTCTCCTCGTTCCCTCCACCTCCGACACATATATCCTCTTGGTCAATCTTTCCTCACTCATTCTCTCCATGTGCCCAAACCATTTCAAAACACCCTCTTCTGCTCTCTCAACCACGCTCTTTTTATTTCCACACATCTCTCTTACCCTTACGTTACTTACTCGATCAAACCACCTCACACCACACATTGTCCTCAAACATCTCATTTCCAGCACATCCATCCTCCTGCGCACAACTCTATCCATAGCCCACGCCTCGCAACCATACAACATTGTTGGAACCACTATTCCTTCAAACATACCCATTTTTGCTTTCCGAGATAATGTTCTCGACTTCCACACATTCTTCAAGGCTCCCAGAATTTTCGCCCCCTCTCCCACCCTATGATCCACTTCCGCTTCCATGGTTCCATCCGCTGCCAGATCCACTCCCAGATATCTAAAACACTTCACTTCCTCCAGGTTTTCTCCATTCAAACTCACCTCCCAATTGACTTGACCCTCAACCCTACTGTACCTAATAACCTTGCTCTTATTCACATTTACTCTTAACTTTCTTCTTTCACACACTTTACCAAACTCAGTCACCAGCTTCTGCAGTTTCTCACATGAATCAGCCACCAGCGCTGTATCATCAGCGAACAACAACTGACTCACTTCCCAAGCTCTCTCATCCCCAACAGACTTCATACTTGCCCTTCTTTCCAAAACTCTTGCATTCACCTACCTAACAACCCCATCCATTAACAAATTAAACAACCATGGAGACATCACACACCCCTGCCGCAAACCTACATTCACTGAGAACCAATCACTTTCCTCTCTTCCTACACGTACACATGCCTTACATCCTCGATAAAAACTTTTCACTGCTTCTAACAACTTGCCTCCCACACCATATATTCTTAATACCTTCCACAGAGCATCTCTATCAACTCTATCATATGCCTTCTCCAGATCCATAAATGCTACATACATATCCATTTGCTTTTCTAAGTATTTCTCACATACATTCTTCAAAGCAAACACCTGATCCACACATCCTCTACCACTTCTGAAACCACACTGCTCTTCCCCAATCTGATGCTCTGTACATGCCTTCACCCTCTCAATCAATACCCTCCCATATAATTTACCAGGAATACTCAACAAACTTATACCTCTGTAATTTGAGCACTCACTCTTATCCCCTTTGCCTTTGTACAATGGCACTATGCACGCATTCCGCCAATCCTCAGGCACCTCACCGTGAGTCATACATACATTAAATAACCTTACCAACCAGTCAACAATACAGTCACCCCCTTTTTTAATAAATTCCACTGCAACACCATCCAAACCTGCTGCCTTGCCGGCTTTCATCTTCCGCAAAGCTTTTACTACCTCTTCTCTGTTTACCAAATCATTTTCCCTAACCCTCTCACTTTGCACACCACCTCGACCAAAACACCCTATATCTGCCACTCTATCATCAAACACATTCCACAAACCTTCAAAATACTCACTCCATCTCCTTCTCACATCACCACTACTTGTTATCACCTCCCCATTTGCGCCCTTCACTGAAGTTCCCATTTGCTCCCTTGTCTTAGGCACTTTATTTACCTCCTTCCAGAACATCTTTTTATTCTCCCTAAAATTTAATGATACTCTCTCACCCCAACTCTCATTTGCCCTTTTTTTCACCTCTTGCACCTTTCTCTTGACCTCCTGTCTCTTTCTTTTATACGTCTCCCACTCAACTGCATATTTTCCCTGCAAAAATCGTCCAAATGCCTCTCTCTTCTCTTTCACTAATACTCTTACTTCTTCATCCCACCACTCACTACCCTTTCTAATCAACCCACCTCCCACTCTTCTCATGCCACAAGCATCTTTTGCGCAATCCATCACTGATTCCCTAAATACATCCCATTCCTCCCCCACTCCCCTTACTTCCATTGTTCTCACCTTTTTCCAAGGCTCAGATTGGGGTGCCTAAATGTGTGTGGATGTAACCAAGATGTGAAAAAAGGAGAGATAGGTAGTATGTTTGAGGAAAGGAACCTGGATGTTTTGGCTCTGAGTGAAACGAAGCTCAAGGGTGAAGGGGAAGAGTGGTTTGGGAATGTCTTGGGAGTAAAGTCAGGGGTTAGTGAGAGGACAAGAGCAAGGGAAGGAGTAGCAGTACTCCTGAAACAGTAGTTGTGGGAGTACGTGATAGAATGTAAGAAAGTAAATTCCCGATTAATATGGGTAAAACTGAAAGTTGATGGAGAGAGATGGGTGATTATTGGTGCATATGCACCTGGGCATGAGAAGAAAGATCATGAGAGGCAAGTGTTTTGGGAGCAGCTGAATGAGTGTGTTAGTGGTTTTGATGCACGAGACCGGGTTATAGTGATGGGTGATTTGAATGCAAAGGTGAGTAATGTGGCAGTTGAGGGAATAATTGGTGTACATGGGGTGTTCAGTGTTGTAAATGGAAATGGTGAAGAGCTTGTAGATTTATGTGCTGAAAAAGGACTGATGATTGGGAATACCTGGTTTAAAAAGCGAGATATACATAAGTATACTTATGTAAGTAGGAGAGATGGCCAGAGAGCGTTATTGGATTACGTGTTAATTGACAGGCGCGCGAAAGAGAGACTTTTGGATGTTAATGTGCTGAGAGGTGCAACTGGAGGGATGTCTGATCATTATCTTGTGGAGGCTAAGGTGAAGATTTGTATGGGTTTTCAGAAAAGAAGAGTGAATGTTGGGGTGAAGAGGGTGGTGAGAGTAAGTGAGCTTGGGAAGGAGACCTGTGTGAGGAAGTACCAGGAGAGACTGAGTACAGAATATATATATATATATATATATATATATTCTTGGGAAGGTTAGTTACGGCTGCGGTGTTAAGCCAGCACTTCAGTGGCTGTCAAGTTTCACCCCTTGACCTAAGTAACCTCCTTTTCTTTCTGCTTTACCATCTTGGGCGCCTTAAACTTTCAGTCCACCAACATACAACCTCTCCAGGTGCCACGTAACACCTCATTACACATATCTCACGCCAACTGTTCGTAATAGCAAATTATCCTGCGGCGCGCGCTACCCTCTCCCTACCTACAGGTAAATTATAGTGGTAAGTACTGTGTGTGCGTCAGTAGCCTCAATAGATACTTGCTATTTGTAGCATTATGATTCATGTTGCACACGGTCTTCATGTTATGACTGACTCATCTTAGCCAGGATACATCTCCTGTGACACCAGTCAATTTAATACTGACCCACCAGTTAACTGGCTCAGGGCCCCCCTCAGACCCATCTCCACTGGTGACGGCCACACCAGGGTACTGACGTGTGTGTACTGCACCATCAACAGCACGTCCCCCTCACTACCTCCCCAGCTGATAACATGATCACACTCGACCATCACTACTTCCATCTATACCACATCGTTCCAGCTCTCTCTATTCCCTGCATGCCTTGTAGTGCATTTATGTACACACACGCACGCACACACACACACACACATATATATATATATATATATATATATATATATATATATATATATATATATATATATATATATATATGGAAAAAGGTGAGAACAAAGGAGGTAAGGGGAGTGGGGTACGAATGGGATGTATTTAGGGAAGCAGTGATGGCTTGCGCAAAAGATGCTTGTGGCATGAGAAGCATGGGAGGTGGGCAGATTAGAAAGGGTAGTGAGTGGTGGGATGAAGAAGTAAGATTATTAGTGAAAGAGAAGAGAGAGGCATTTGGACGATTTTTGCAGGGAAATAATGCAAATGAGTGGGAGATGTATAAAAGAAAGAGGAAGGAGGTCACCAGAAAGATGCAAGAGGTGAAAAAGAGGGCAAATGAGAGTTGGGGTGAGAGAGTATCATTAAATTTTAGGGAGAATAAAAAGATGTTCTGGAAGGAGGTAAATAAAGTGCGTAAGACAAGGGAGCAAATGGGAACTTCAGTGAAGGGCGCTAATGGGGAGGTGATAACAAGTAGTGGTGATGTGAGAAGGAGATGGAGTGAGTATTTTGAAGGTTTGTGGAATGTGTTTGATGATAGAGTGGCAGATATAGGGTGTTTTGGTCGAAGTGGTGTGCAAAGTGAGAGGGTTAGGGAAAATGATTTGGTAAACAGAGAAGAGGTAGTAAAAGCTTTGCGGAAGATGAAAGCCGGCAAGGCAGCAGGTTTGGATGGTATTGCAGCGGAATCTATTAACAAAGGGGGTGACAGTATTGTTGACTGGTTGGTAAAGTTATTTAATGCATGTATGATTCATAGTGAGGTGCCTGAGGATTGGCGGAATGCGTGCATAGTGCCATTGTACAAAGGCAAAGGGGATAAGAGTGAGTGCTCAAATTACAGAGGTATAAGTTTGTTGAGTATTCCTGGTAAATTATATGGGAGGGTATTGATTGAGAGGGTGAAGGCATGTACAGAGCATCAGATTGGGGAAGAGCAATGTGGTTTCAGAAGTGGTAGAGGATGTGTGGATCAGGTGTTTGCTTTGAAGAATGTATGTGAGAAATACTTAGAAAAGCAAATGGATTTGTATATAGCATTTATGGATCTGGAGAAAGTTGATAGAGATGCTCTGTGGAAGGTATTAAGAATATATGGTGTGGAAGGCAAGTTGTTAGAAGCAGTGAAAAGTTTATATCGAGGATGTAAGGCATGTCTACGTGTAGGAAGAGAGGAAAGTGATTGGTTCTCAGTTAATGTAGGTTTGCGGCAGGGGTGTGTGATGTCTCCATGGTTGCTTAATTTGTTTATGGATGGGGTTGTTAGGGAGGTGAATGCAAGAGTTTTGGAAAGAAGGGCAAGTATGAAGTCTGTTGTGGATGAGAGAGCTTGGGAAGTGAGTCAGTTGTTGTTTGCTGATGATACAGCGCTGGTGGCTGATTCATGTGAGAAACTGCAGAAGCTGGTGACTGAGTTTGGTAAAGTGTGTGAAAGAAGAAAGTTAAGAGTACATGTGAATAAGAGCAAGGTTATTAGGTACAGTAGGGTTGAGGGTCAAGTCAATTGGGAGGTAAGTTTGAATGGAGAAAAACTGGAGGAAGTAAAGTGTTTTAGATATCTGGGAGTGGATCTGGCAGCCGATGGAACCATGGAAGCGGAAGTGAATCATAGGGTGGGGGAGGGGGCGAAAATCCTGGGAGCCTTGAAGAACGTGTGGAAGTCGAGAACATTATCTCAGAAAGCAAAAATGGCCATGTTTGAAGGAATAGTGGTTCCAACAATGTTGTATGGTTGCGAGGCGTGGGCTATGGATAGAGTTGTGCGCAGGAGGATGGATGTGCTGGAAATGAGATGTTTGAGGACAATGTGTGGTGTGAGGTGGTTTGATCGAGTAAGTAATGTAAGGGTAAGAGAGATGTGTGGAAATAAAAAGAGCGTGGTTGAGAGAGCAGAAGAGGGTGTTTTAAAATGGTTTGGGCACATGGAGAGAATGAGTGAGGAAAGATTGACCAAGAGGATATATGTGTCGGAGGTGGAGGGAACGAGGAGAAGTGGGAGACCATATTGGAGGTGGAAAGATGGAGTGAAAAAGATTTTGAGTGATCGGGGCCTGAACATGCAGGAGGGTGAAAGGTGGGCAAGGAATAGAGTGAATTGGATCGATGTGGTATACCGGGGTTGACGTTCTGTTAGTGGATTGAGTCAGGGCATTTGAAGCGTCTGGGGTAAACCATGGAAAGTTGTGTGGGGCCTGGATGTGGAAAGGGAGCTGTGGTTTCGGGCATTATTGCATGACAGCTAGAGACTGAGTGTGAACGAATGGGGCCTTTGTTGTCTTTTCCTAGCGCTACCTCGCACACATGAGGGGTGAGGGGGATGGTATTCCATGTTTGGCGAGGTGGCGATGGGAATGAATAAAGGCAGACAGTGTGAAATGTGTGCATGGGTATATATGTATGTGTCTGTGTGTGTATATATATGTGTACATTGAGATGTATAGGTATGTATATTTGCGTGTGTGGACGTGTATGTATATACACGTGTATGGGGGTGGGTTGGGCCATTTCTTTCGTCTGTTTCCTTGCGCTACCTCGCAAACGCGGGAGACAGCGACAAAGCAAAATAAATATATATATATATATATATATATATATATATATATATATATATATATATATATATATATATATATATATATATATCATTTATTTATTATATTTTGTCGCAGTCTCCCGCGTTAACGAGGTCGCGCAGGGAAATAGAGGAAAGAATGGACCAACCCACCCACATACACATGTATATACATACACGTCCACACACGCACATATACATACCTATACATTTCAACGTATACATATATATACATACACAGACATATGCATATATACACATGTACATAATTCATACTTGCTGCCTTTATTCATTCCCGTCGCCACCCCGCCACACATGAAATGACAACCCCCTCCCCCCGCACGCGACGAAAGGTAGCGCTAGGAAAATACAACAAAGGCCACTTTCTTTCACACTCAGTCTCTAGCTGTCATGTATAATGCACCGAAACCACAGCTCCCTTTCCACATCCAGGCCCCACACAACTTTCCATGGTTTACCCCAGACACTTCACATGACCTGGTTCAATCCATTGACAGCACGTTGACCCCGGTATACCACATCGTTCCAATTCACTCTATTCTTTGCACGCCTTTCACCCTCCTGCATGTTCAGGCCCCGATCGCTCAAAATCTTTTTCACTCTATCCTTTCAACTCCAATTTGGTCTCCCACTTCTCCTCGTTCCCTCCACCTATGACACATATATCCTCTTGGTCAATCTTTCCTCACTCATTCTCTCCATGTGACCAAACCATTTCAAGACACCCTCTTCTGCTCTCTCAACCACACTCTTTTGATTACCACACATCTTTCTTACCCTTTCATTACTTACTCGATCAAACCACTTCACACCACATATTGTCCTCAAACAACTCATTTCCAGCACATCCACCCTCCTCCGCACAACTCTATAGCCCACGCCTCGCAACCATATAACATTGTTGGAACCACTATTCCTTCAAACATACCCATTCCAGCTTTCCGAGATAATGTTCTCGCCTTCCACACAGTTTTTAACACCCCAGAACTTTCGCCACCTCCCGCACCCTGTGACTCAATTCCGCTTCCATGGTTCCATCCGCTGTCAAATCCACTCCCAGATACCTAAAACACTTCATTTCCTCCAGTTTTCCTCAATTCAAACTTACTCCCAATTGACTTGTCCCTCAACCCTACTGTACCTAATAACCTTGCTCTTATTCACATTTACTCTCAGCTTTCTTATTTCACACACTTTACCAAACTCAGTCACCAGCTTCTGCAGTTTCTAACACGAATCAGCCACCAGCGAACAACAACTAACTCACTTCCCAAGCCCTCTCATCTACAACAGACTGCATACTTGTCCCTCTCTACAAAGCTCTTGCATTCACCTCCCTAACAACTCCATCCATAAACAAATCAAACAACCATGGAGACATCACGCACCCCTCCAGCATATCGACATTCACTGAGAACCAATCACTCTCATCTCTTCCTACTCGCACACATGCCTTACATCCTCGATAAAAAGTTTTCACTGCTTCTAGCAACTTACCTCCCACACCATATATTCTTAATACCTTCCACAGAGCATCTCTATCAACTCTATCATATGCCTTCTCCAGATCCATAAATGCTACATACAAATCCATTTGTTCTACCAAGTATTTCTCACATACATTCTTCAAAGCAAACCACCTGATCCACATATCCTCTACCACTTCTGAAACCACACTGCTCTCTCCCAACCTGATGCTCTGTACATGCCTTCACTCTCTTAATCAATACCCTCCCATATAATTTCCCAGGAATACTCAACAAACTTATACTGTCTCTTATTTGATCACTCACCTTTATCCCCTTTGCCTTTGTACAATGGCACTATGCATGCATTCCGCCAATCCTCAGGCACTTCACCATGAGCCATACATATATTAAATATCCTTACCAACCAGTCAACAACACAGTCACCCCCTTTTTAAATAAATTCCACTGCAATACCATCCAAACCCGCTGCCTTGCCGGCTTTCATCTTCCGCAATGCCTACCTCTCACTCCGCACACCACCTCGACCAAAACACTCCATATCTGCCGCTCTATCATCTAACACGTTCAACAAACCTTCAAAATACTCACTCCATCTCCTCATCACCACTACTTGTTATTACCTCTCCATTATCCCCCTTCACCGATGTTCCCATTTGTTCTCATGTCTTACGCACTTTATATATATATATATATATATATATATATATATATATATATATATATATATATATATATATATATATATATATATATATCCCTGGGGATAGGGGATTAAGAATACTTCCCACGTATTCCCTGCGTGTCGCAGAAGGCGACTAAAAGGGGAGGGAGCGGGGGGGCTGGAAATCCTCCCCTCTCGTTTTTTGTTTAATTTTCCAAAAGAAGGAACAGAGGGGGCCAGGTGAGGATATTCCAAAAAATGCCCAGTCCTCTGTTCTTAACGCTACCTCGCTAACGCGGGAAATGGCGAATAGTTTAAAAGAAAAGAAAAAAAAAAAAAAAAAAAATATATATATACATATATATATATATATATATATATATATATATATATATATATATATATATATCCTCCTCGAAGGCTCAGAGTGGGGTGCCTAAATGTGTGTGGATGTAACCAAGATGTGAAGACCCTTACTGGAAAAACAATCACTCTTGAAGTAGAACCTTCAGACACAATTGAAAATGTAAAGGAAAATAGTGAAATTGGAGAAAAATGTAGCTTAGACATTGAAGCCTATTGATACAGTGGTTAAATTGATGAGAACTGCTATTGACGTTTGTGTAAATAAATTATACATTTCCTTTTGTCCATAGCCAGAGGTTGAACCATTATGTGACATTAATGTGACCTTAATGAATAGTAGGCCAAATCATGAAACAATTGAGGGTGTTTGTGCCGTCAAATGCAAGGCATGTAGATATATTTGTGTAGGCCAGACTGGTAAGACTGTAACGGAGATGTGTTATTGGCACCGTCACGCAGTACGCAGGGATGACCACAAAACTGTGATCGCTAAACATTGTCATGAAAATGATCAGCCATACATCTTGAAAGTCCCGTTATTCTATACCCCTCTGCTGATTATGCAACATGCAACGTCATGAATGTCTTAATTGCTAACACTAAGAACTGTAATTTGTCCTCATGCAACTTTAAAGCCTATCCTAACATTAATCTAATTATTATGAGAGAATTGACAGGACACGAAAACAAAAAAACTTGTTCATGACACCCAGCTACCCAGGTCAACCCCCGCCACCTGACCTACTTAATCATTCTCTCTTCCAAGGGTTATGGCCAGACAAAACAGACAGTGGTTGGTCTAGAAAGGTTGGTGTTGAACGGCGGGAGCCAAATGTGATATTGGGATTTCAATAACCTTGCTAAGTACTGGTACCTGATGAGGTGGATTGTCTCCATGAAACATGTCGTGTCACATTTAAAGAAATATTACATGTTGAATAGAATTGTGTGAACTACTGAAGTGCGATTTCACACACACACACACACACACACACACACATATATATATATATATATATATATATATATATATATATATATATATATATATATATATATATATATATGTGTGTATGTGTGTGTGTATGTGTGTGTGTATGTGTGTGTGTGTGTGTGTGTGTGTGTGTGTGTGTGTGTGTGTGTGTGTGTGTGTGTGTGTGAAATCGCACTTCAGTAGTTCACACAATTCTATTCAACATGTAATATTTCTTTAAATGTGACACGACATGTTTCATGGAGACAATCCACCTCATCAGGTACCAGTACTTAGCAAGGTTATTGAAATCCCAATATCACATTTGGCTCCCGCCGTTCAACACCAACCTTTCTAGACCAACCACTGTCTGTTTTGTCTGGCCATAACCCTTGGAAGAGAGAATGATTAAGTAGGTCAGGTGGCGGGGGTTGACCTGGGTAGCTGGGTGTCATGAACAAGTTTTTTTGTTTTCGTGTCCTGTCAATTCTCTCATAATAATTAGATTAATGTTAGGATAGGCTTTAAAGTTGCATGAGGACAAATTACAGTTCTTAGTGTTAGCAATTAAGACATTCATGACGTTGCATGTTGCATAATCAGCAGAGGGGTATAGAATAACGGGACTTTCAAGATGTATGGCTGATCATTTTCATGACAATGTTTAGCGATCACAGTTTTGTGGTCATCCCTGCGTACTGCGTGACGGTGCCAATAACACATCTCCGTTACAGTCTTACCAGTCTGGCCTACACAAATATATCTACATGCCTTGCATTTGACGGCACAAACACCCTCAATTGTTTCATGATTTGGCCTACTATTCATTAAGGTCTTACTGATAGTGTTATTGTACTGGAAAGCAACATTACAAGCACTGTTATTCAGAACATGTCTAAAATTAGCTAAGGTAGAAGAACAGAGCAACACTAAACTTTTGAACTTATCCTCATTTGTCACACTGTTGTTACTAAAAGCATAAAATGTCTTCCTAGCTTTCCAGTAAGCTTTGTTCACAAAGCAACTGGGATAATATCACTGCCTAAAGATACGTCTTATATGACTACATTCGTCCACCAGGCCAATGGGATTACATGTCCGTAGTGCTCTTACACAGACATAACTACAGACGTCTTCACAGAAAGGTCATATAATGAGAAATAATGAATATAACTTTCAGAGTTGGTAGGCTTCCTGTAGATTTTAAAGGGCAAATGATCAGATTCTCTTATTATCAACACATCTAGAAGGGGCAGTTTACCTTCTTTTTAACATTCCACCTTGAATTTGATAGTGGGATGGTTGTTATTTTATCAATCAAAGAAAACATCCCCATCTTGGGAGGATGGCCACCAGGACCAGACATCATAGTCAAAGTATGAGACTAAAGGAGGCGGGAACGGGGGGATGGTACCCCCCCTCTTTGAATTTCAATTCCTGAAAGATAAAGAAGGAGTCACGCAGGGAGTGCTCATCCTCCTCGAAGGCTCAGATTGGGGTGTCTGAATGAGTGTGGATGTAATCAAAATGAGAAAAAAGTAGAGATAGGTAGTATGTTTGAGAAAAGAAAACTGGATGTTCTGGCTCTGAGTGAAACGAAGCTCAGGGGCAAAGAGGAAGAATGGCTTGGAAAAGTCTTTAAAGTTAAGGGTTGGTGAGAAGACAAGAGCTAAGGAAGGAGTGGCACTACTCTTGAAGAAGGAGTTGTAAGAGTGTGAAAAAGTGAATTCTAGACTGATGAGGATAAATGGAAGTGGAGAGCGAAAGGTGGGTGATAACTGGCGCATATGCACCTGGCCATGAGAAGAAAGATCATGAAAGGCAAGTGTTTTTAGGAGCAGGTGAGTATGTCGGCACTTTTGATTCAAGGGACCGGTTATTGGTGATAAGTGATTTGAATGCGTAGGTGAATAGTGTGGCAGATGAGGGTATAAATTGGGAGTGGGTGGGAATGGGATACTCAGCATTATGAATAGAAATGATGAATGGCTTGTGGAATTAAGTGATGAAATGGGACTGGTGGCTGGAAAGACCTAGTTTCAAAAGAGAGACGTGTATGTACTTAAGTATATGTGTACGAGCAGGAGAGATGGTCAGCGGGCACTGCTGGGTTTCATATCAACTGATCGGGAGAAGAGAATAGTGAGAGTACTGACCTTGAAAAAAAAGACATATATGAAGAAATACCAGCGGAGATTGAATGTAGAATGACAAAGGCCAGAGCATATGAAACAAGGGGAGTGGGTGAGGAATACGAGGTATTTAGGGAAGCATTGATGGCATATTCAAGAGATGCATGTGACATGAGAAAGGTGGAATGTGGGCAGATTAGAAAGGGTAGTGAGTGGTGGATTGAAAAAGTAAAGTTGCTAGAGAAAGAGAAAAGAGAGACCTTTGGGCGGCACTTACAAGGATGGAGTACAAATAATGGGAGATGTATAAGGGAAAGCGGCAAGAGGTCAAGAGGAAGGTACAGGTGTTGAAAAGGGGGCAAATGAGGGTTGGGGGTGAGAGAGTATCAATAAACCTTAGAAAGATTAAGATGTTTTGGAAGGAGGTAAATAATTATAATGTGGGAAAGACAAGAGAACAAATGGAAACATCGATGAAGGGGAAAGGGGGGAAGTGATAACAGGCAGTGATGAAGTGAGGAGATGGAGTGAGTATTTTGAAGGGCTGTTAAATGTCTTTGATGATAGGGTAGCAGATGTAGGGTGTTTTGGTAGAGCAGGTACGCGAAGCGAGGAAGTCAGGGAAAGTGGTGTGGTGAAGAGAGAAGAGGTGGTGAAAACCTTGCGGAAGACGAAATTTGGCAAGGCGGAATGGAGCACGTCTTAAAATGTCGTGTATCCAATAGGTGACAGGACTCATTAACTCTAGTGGTCTGTGCCATTGTGACAACGAAGAAGAAATTGTTGGACACATTTTATGACGTAAATCATACTGATTTTTCTTTGTTTATTACAAACCATCGTGTTCTATGTAACAGCAAACGACCGTTCTATTTTTCTTTAATGATTACTGTAAACATGTGCCCAATGGATCTTGCATCCTAAACCATGTAATCTTATTGAAATAACCCGAACTGTCTATCTGTCTATCAATAGATGGCACTGTAGTAGAATTTATTAAAAAAGGGGATGACTGTGTTGTTGATTGGTTAGTGAGGATTTTCGGTGTACGTACGGAACATGGTGAAGAGCCTGAGGATTGGTGGAATGCATGTATAGTGCCATTGTATAAAGGCAAAGGGGATAAAGGTGAGTGGTCAAACTATAGAGGAATAAGTTTGTTGAGTACATTTGGCAAGCTGAATGGGAGCGTCGTGACTCTGAGAGAGTGAAGGCATGTATAGACTATCAAACTGGGGGAGGAGCAGTGTGGTTTCATTAGTGGTAGAGGATGTGTGGATCAGGTGTTTGCTTTGAAGAATGTGCGTGAGAAATACAAAATCAGACGGATTTTTAAGAGGCATTTATGGATCGGAGAAAGCATATGATAGTGTTGATAAATGATGCCTTATGGAAGGTATCAAGAATATATGGTGTGCGAGGTACGCTGCTAGAAGCAGTGAGTAATTTTTATCAAGGGCGTAAGGCATGTGTACGAGTAGGAAGAAGGGAGAGTAATTGGTTCCATGAAAAGGTCGGTGTGCGGCAGGTGTGGGTGATGTCTCCATGGTTGTTTAAATTGTTTATGGATGGGGTTGTTAGGAAGGTGAATGCAAGGGTTTTGGAGAGAGGCGAGTATGCAGTCTGTTGTGGATGAGAGGGCTTGGGAAGCGAGTCAAATGTTGCTGGCCGATGATACAGCGCTGGTGGCTGATTCGGGTGAGAAACTGCAGAAGTTGGTGACTGAGTTTGGAAAAGTGTGTGAAAGGAAGAGGTTGGGAGTAAGTGTGAATATGAACATGGTTACTAGTTTAACAGGGTTGAGGAACAAGTTAGCTGGGATGACAGTTTGCATGGAGAAATAGTAGAAAGTGAAGTTTTAGATATCTGGGAGTGGACTTGGCAGCGAATGGAATCATGGAAGCGGATGCGAGTCACAGGGTGGGGGAGGGGGCGAAGGTTCTGGGAGCGAAGAATGTGTGGAAGGAGAGAATGTTATCTCGGAGAGGAAAAATTGTTATGTTTGAAGGAATAGTGGTTCCAACAATTTTAATGGAAGAGAGGCAGGTTGTACGGAGGAGGGTGGATGTGTTGGAAATGAAATGTCTGAGGACAATATGTGGTGTGAGGTGGTTTGATCAAGTAATGAAAGGGTAAGAAAGATGTGTGGTAGTAAAAAGAGTGTAGATGAGAGAGAGCAGAAGAGGGAGTCTTGAAATGGTTTGGACATATAGCGAGAATGAGTGAGGAAAGGTTGACAAAGAGGATATATGTGTCACCGTTGGAGGGAATGAGGAGAACAAGGAAATAAAATTGAAGGTGGACGGATGGAGCGAAAAAAAAAAAAATGTGAAAGACTGGGGTCTGAGCATGGAGGAAGGTGAAAGGTGTGTACGTGATAAAGTGAATTGGAAGGAAGTGGTGTACATGGGTCGACGTGCTGTTAAAGGACCGAACCAGGTCATGTGAAGCGGCTTGGATAAATCATGTGGTCTGGTGCCTTACACAAGACAGGATACCTATCCACTAGGATGTAGTGGCCTACTTCAAGCTGAGCAAAAGTTACCTCTTCTTAATACCACACAGACACTGTCTGTGACTGTGGTAAAAATGTGTGACTTTAGATAAAACCCTACCGTACGATAAGTCATGTGTAAATCTGTCATCCATACTAAAATTTGACACCAGATACTTCAGGGGATCCTGACTTTGCCTTCTGTAATTGCTTCATATAAATTGTTAAATAATTCCATAACTGTGACCCAATCCCGTGGCCTTCTGGGCTCCCGCCCACAACAACAGTAGGAGTGTACAAGAAAGTGTACACTCAGCATGTACATCAGTACTCACCGTTGACGGTGGAAGCCTCCATGAGGTTGGGTTGCGCCGTGTTGTCCATCACTCCTGAGCTCTGAGCCACTGGGGGCATGCCGCGCGCAGGCGCGCTCTACAACCACACACGCACACAGACACACACTGGACTGGCAGCTTCTTGATGTTCACTTAGCAAGGCTAACTTACGCTAGCTTCACAAGTGTCCACACAACAACAACACTAACCATATAATCACTTGAACTTGTGGACCGACTCGCGGTTGGATATCACTGTATTTCAACTTTACTAACACTTCTTTACGTTCACGAGGAAGAGTAATTTTCCTCTTACAATGATGTAGACTACAAATCTGGAAGCAATATCTTTCTTGTAAAAGTTTCAGTCAATCATGCTCTAGTTATCCTTACAAGTCACTTTCTGAAATATATAAACAAAATCACTAACAAAATTTCTAATGTACGTCGTAAAATCAGTGTGTTCAAAGTCAGGTGTGTCCTCCTCCTTTATGTTCGTGCACACTGCCTGCAGTCAGGCACAGCAGAGTGGATCAAGCAGACCACACCACCTGTAGGCTACGACGTCACTGGTGCCACACACACACACACACACACGTCAATAACTGTAGTCTTGCCGGAGGGTGAAGTGGGCCGGGAGGAGGAAGGAAACTAAACAGACCTTCACTCAAACCACTAGACGCTTTAAACGGCCCGTCATCATCTTATTCTCCTCCAATAACCAACACACCCAGAACCGACGCCTCCCGCACCGTGTGACCCACCGACGCCTCCCGCACCGGGTGACCAACCGACGCCTCCCGCACCGTGTGACCCACCGACGCCTCCCGCACCGTGTGACCCACCGATGCCTCCCGCACCGTGTGACCCACCGACGCCTCCCGCACCGTGTGACCCACCGATGCCTCCCGCACCGTGTGACCCACCGACGCCTCCCGCACCGTGTGACCCACCGATGCCTCCCGCACCGTGTGACCCACCGACGCCTCCCGCACCGTGTGACCCACCGACGCCTCCCGCACCGGGTGACCCACCGACGCCTCCACGCTGCTCTCTCTCGCGAAGCTACGTCCTCGGGAGATATATATATATATATATATATATATATATATATATATATATATATATATATATAGAGAGAGAGAGAGAGAGAGAGAGAGAGAGAGAGAGAGAGAGAGAGAGAGAGAGAGAGAGAGAGAGAGAATGTCAAGTGACGGGATCTGTACAAGTGAACACATGAGATGACTGTCATGATCATTACCGTCTCATCATGACAACCAAACTTTGTGATCATGATAATGTCCTGGTCAACATCTCACGCACCACACGACATGAACGCCACCAACCTGGTCACTACATAACCTATGGCGAAAACACGAGAACATCTTACCGTAATTGTGACCGTCATATGGAAATATTTACGCGACATAACTAAAGTCTTCACCAAGATGTGACCAGTGCGTTGTGACATCTTCCTTGCCGTTACCACCGTAACACGTCACTCGAGAAACATCTACGTCAGTGTTACATCATAAACACGTCGACACAAGCAAGGAAGGAGCTAAACCCGACTTTACACAGCAACAACAAGAAGTATACAACCTCCGACACCCTGTAAACCTCCCCCATGCTACAGGTTACATACATCCCAACATAGTGTACACCTCTCACACGTCATGTACCTCCTCCATGCTACAGGTTACATACATCCCAACATAGTGTACACCTCTCACACGTCATGTACCTCCCCAATGCTACAGGTTACATACATTCCAACATGGTGTACACCTCTCACACGTCATGTACCTCCCCCATGCTACAGGTTACATACATACCAACATGGTGTACACCTCTCACGTCATGTACCTCCCACACCCACGTTAAGGCTCCATACTCCTCGATACAACATTTATTTCACTGATGGACCACAAATATCCTAACCTAACCAACACTGGTGTTGGTGTGGTGTAACACCGACCACCACCACCTCACTTTACTGCCACAGTTACCACATGGTCGTCCACATGTCTGGCTCTCACATGGGTCTTCCAGTCACAGTCTGTCATCATTATCAATACCATCTGATACAGACTGAGGCATGCCATAGTCACATGTTATGTACCTGCCTCACATAACACAACACACGCCACAGCCTCTGCTTTCAACGTTTCAGGTCCAGTTGGCTCACAAGACAAAGTTCACATAACCAGGTGGCTCATCACAGAGATCCTCGTGGTATGTAGAGCAGTTTACCCTGTGGTGTGGTAAGGTGGTGTAGTGGAGTAAGGTGATGATGTATGTTCTTACAAAGAACAATAAGCTCAGCAGTAATGGTGCGGCCTCTCTCACCAGGCCGGGGTTGAGGACCAACCTCTGGCCGTCCTTGGTTGGCATGAGCGGCGCCGGAAACACCAGCGGCGTGTGGTGGTGGTGGCTGCTGCTGCTGCTCCAGTCAGCCACCACCACCACGCCCTTTACTTACCCCACATCACGTACACCCACCATACATACTGCTCCCACACACACACACACACCAGCAGTACGCTCCGCCAACCTGCAGGTACACACACACACACCAGCAGTACGCTCCGCCAACCTGCAGGTACACACACACACACACACACACACACACACACACACACACACACACACACACACACACACCAGCAGTACGCTCCGCCAACCTGCAGGTGCACACACACACACCAGCAGTACGCTCCGCCAACCTGCAGGTACACACACACACACACACACACACACACAAACACACACCAGCAGTACGCTCCGCCAACCTGCAGGTACACACACACACACACACACACACACACCCTGGAACGTGTGGGTCGGTCCACTCTGGGGACGACGACATCTGAGGGCGACGTGACAGGCGACCACCCCACCTCCCGTCCTCCGTCACACACACACACACACACACACACACACACACACACAGGCAAGTCAACCAATAAGTGTCTTAGCCAGAGTTCAATGTTCACACTTATCTGAGGATACGTGCGGAGTGCATGCATGCCGGCTCGTGGTGAACACTGTGAACATGTGGAACTGAAGTGCACGATGAATTATGACTAACATTATCAATCAAAATCAAAATTTCACTGAACCATCTGTTGTGTTCAAGACAGCTGGTGTATATCGTCCACAGGACCAACGAAAATAAAGTTTTCAATGAGGATGCGTCACTTCAAGGAAAAAATAAACAGTAACAAATATGGACGACCAGACAGACAAAATGTTATATCTCCAGTGAACAATGGGAAAATCCCTGGAGTAATGATGTCTGACGATCTGTCCTTCAGCCGACACAAGGCAACACATGACTCTGCCAAAGATATGGTGGGATGTGTGGGTCGTGCACACCCTCCGGGATCCCCAGTGATGTTGACATTCTTCTGGCGACACAACCTACCCTCACCAACACGAACATGACAGCCGGCCGTACCTGCACACTTACAACCTGGTCGAATATGTTGTGAGTCTACTGCTACTGCACTCATTGTGTTGTATGAAGGAAGATCAACACTACTGCACTCACTAAGACTGTGATGTATGAAGGAAGAACATCACTACTGCACTCACTAAGACTGTGATGTATGAAGGAAGAACAACACTACTGCACTCACTAAGACTGTGATGTATGAAGGAAGAACAACACTACTGCACTCACTAAGACTGTGCTGTATGAAGGAAGAACAACACTACTGCACTCACTAAGACTGTGATGTATGAAGGAAGAACAACACTACTGCACTCACTAAGACTGTGATGTATGAAGGAAGAACAACACTACTGCACTCACTAAAATTGTGATGCATGAAGGAAGAACAACACTACTGCACCCACTAAGACTGTGATGCATGAAGGAAGAACAACACTACTGCACTCACTAAGACTGTGTTGTATGAAAGAAGAACACTCCTGCACTCACAAAGACTGTGTTGTATGAAGGAAGAACAACGCTACTGCACTCATTAAGACTGTGATGTATGAAGGAAGAACAACACTACTGCACTCACTAAGACTGTGTTGTATGAAGGAAGAACCACACTACTGCACTCACTAAGACTGTGATGTATGAAGGAAGAACAACACTACTGCACTCACTAAGACTGTGTTGTATGAAGGAAGAACAACACAACTGCACTCACTAAGACTGTGATGTATGAAGGAAGAACAACACTACTGCACTCACTAAGACTGTGATGTATCAAGGAAGAACAACACTACTGCTCTCACTAAGACTGTGTTGTATGAAGGAAGAAAACTCCAGCACTAAGACTGTGATGTATGAAGGAAGAACAACAGTGTGTTGTAGGAAGGATGGACGTGAGAGAGGTGTATCATCTACACTTGCCAGATCATACCTTGAGGTGTAGTTTCCAACCTCCTGGCACGAGACCCATACAACATACTACTGTCAAATATTTCCTCTAAAATGAAAATATGTGATAAAGTAAAAGGCGACAACACCTTCAACATCCTGGACCCAAGAC
>NC_092251.1:23179849-23262349 GCF_036320965.1 Panulirus ornatus | reverse complement strand
ATAAGAGGGAGTGATGAAGTAAAGATATGGAGTGAGTACTTTCAAGGTTTGTTACATGTGTTTGATGACAGGGTGGCAGATGTAGGGTGTTTTGGTCGGGGTGGTGTGCAAAGCGAGAGGGTCATGGAGAAGGGTTTGGTTAAGAGAGAACAGGTAGTGAAAGCTTTGTGGAGGATGAAATCCGGCAAGGCTGCGGGTTTGGATGGTATTGCAGTTGAAATTATCATGAAAGGGGGTGACTGTGTTGTTGATTAGTTGGTAAGGATATTCAATGCATGTATGGATCATGGTGAAGTGCCTGAGGATTGGCGGAATGCATGCATAGTGCCATCGTACAAAGACAAAGGGGATAAAGGTGAGTGTTCAAACTACAGAGACATAAGTTTGTTTAATATTCCTTGGAAACTATATGAGAGGGTAATGACTGAGAGGGTAAAGATAAGTACAGAGCATCAGACTGGGGAAGATCAGTGAGGTTTCAGAAGTGGTAAAGGACGTGTGGCTCAGGTGTTTGCTATGAAGAATGTGTGAGAAATACTTAGAAAAACAGATGGATTTATATGTAGCATTTATGGATCTGGAGAAGGCATATGATAGGGTTGATAGACATGCTTTGTGGAAGGTCTAAGAGTATATGGCGTGGGAGGTAAGCTGCTAGAAGCAGTGCAGTGAAAAGTTTTTACCAGGGATGTAAGGCATGTGCACGAGTAGGAAGAGAGGAAAGTGACTGATTCCCAGTGAAGGTTGGTCTGCGGCAGGGGTTTGTGATGTCCCCAAGGTTGTTTAATTTGCTTATGGATGAGGTGGTTAGGGAGGTAAATGCAAGAGTTTTGGAGAGACGGGCACGTATGCAGTCTGTTGGGGATGAGAGGGCTTGGGAATTGAGTCAGATGTTCGCTGATGATACAGCTCTGGTGGCTGATTCGAGTTAGAAACTGCAGAAGCTGGTGATTGAGTCTGGAAAAGTTGAGGGTACATATGAATAAGAGCAAGGTTATTCATTAGGTTCAGTAGGGTTGTGGGACAAGTTAACAGGGATGTACGTTTGAATGGATAAAAATTGGAGGAAGTGAAGTGTTTTAGATATCTGGGAGTGGACTTGGTAGCAGACGGAACCATGGAAGCGGAAGTGAGTCACAGAGTGGGGGAGGGGGCGAAGGTTTTGGAAGCGATGAAGACTGTGTAAAAGGCGAGAACGTTATCTCGAAGAGCAAAAATGGGTATGTTTGAAGGAATAGTGGTTCCAACAATATTATATGGTTGCGAGGCATGGGATATGGATAGGGTTGTACGGTGGAGGGGGTTAGAGTTTACTTTCTTACACTCTATGACACACTCCCACAACTCCTGTTTCAGGAGTACTGCTACTCCTTCCCTTGCTCTTGTCCTCTCACTAACCCCTGACTTTACTCCCAAGACATTCCCAAACCACTCTTCCCTTTTACCCTTGAGCTTCGTTTCACTCAGAGCCAAAACATCCAGCTTCCTTTCCTCAAACATACTACCTCTCTCTCATTTTTTCTCATCTTGGTTACATCCAAATACATTTAGACACCCCAACCTGAGCCTTCGAGGAGGATGAGCACTCCCCGCGTGACTCATTCTTCTGTTTCCCCTTTTAGAAAATTAAAATACAAGGAGGGAGGGTTTCTAGTCCCCTGCTCCCGTCCCCTTTAGTCGCCTTCTACGACACGTAAGGAATGCGTGGGAAGTATTCTTTCTCCCCTATCCCCAGGGTAAACCATGGAAAGTTCTCTGGGGCCTGGATGTGGAAAGGGAGCTGTGGTTTCGGTGCATTATTACATGACAGCTAGAGACTGAGTGTGACCGAATGGGGCCTTTGTTGTCTTTTCCTAGCGCTACCTCGCACACATGAGGGGGGAGGGGGTTGTTAGTTCATGTGTGGCGAGGTGGCGATATGAATGAATAAAGGCAGACTGCATAAATTATGTACATGTGTGTATATGTATATGTCTGTGTGTGAATATGTATGTATACATTGAGATGTATAGGTACGTATATTTGCGTGTGTGGACGTGTATGTATATACACGTGTATGTGGGTGGGTTGGGCCATTCTTTCGTTTGTTTCCTTGCGCTACCTCGCTAACGCGGGAGACAGCGACAAAGCAAAATAAATATATATATATATATGTGTGTGTGTGTGTGTGTGTGTGTGTGTGTGTGTGTGTGTGTACATATGTATATATACATTTGTATGTATATAGCGTAAATGGGATAGTCTTGATTAAGGCCTTAGTTCCCCGTGGTGTCTCAGGTATAGCAACATGGTGTGTCTGTAATAAGGATTATCATGAAGAACTTGACACAGACGACGGAGGAAGATCTCCCTGCCAGGCACGCATGACGTTACTGTAGGATTAAGGCGCGTCATGCAGGCACCTCCTACCCACCCTCATACTGACCCATAAACAATAACAGGAAGGGGAAATGACACACTAAAACTGGCGCTGGTCCACTACCAGACCCACCAGGCTGGGGGAGTCTTACATCAGGCTGGGGGAGTCTCACATCAGGCTGGGGGAGTCTTACATCAGGCTGGGGGAGTCTTACATCAGGCTGGGGAAGTCTCACACCAGGCTGGGGAAGTCTCACACCAGGCTGGGGAAGTCTCACACCAGGCTGGGGAGTCTTACACAAGGCTGGGGAGTCTCACACCAGGCTGGGGGAGTCTCACATCAGGCTGGGGGAGTCTTACATCAGGCTGGGGGAGTCTCACACCAGGCTGGGGAAGTCTCACACCAGGCTGGGGAAGTCTCACACCAGGCTGGGGAGTCTCACACCAGGCTGGGGGAGTCTTACATCAGGCTGGGGAAGTCTCACACCAGGCTGGGGAAGTCTCACACCAGGCTGGGGAGTCTCACACCAGGCTGGGGAAGTCTCACACCAGGCTGGGGAAGTCTCACACCAGGCTGGGGAGTCTCACACCAGGCTGGGGGAGTCTCACACCAGGCTGGGGAAGTCTCACACCAGGCTGGGGAAGTCTCACACCAGGCTGGGGAAGTCTCACACCAGGCTGGGGAGTCTCACACCAGGCTGGGGAGTCTCACACCAGGCTGGGGGAGTCTCACACCAGGCTGGGGGAGTCTCACATCAGGCTGGGGGAGTCTTACACCAGGCTGGGGAACTCACACCAGGCTGGGGGAGTCTTACATCAGGCTGGGGGAGTCTCACATCAGGCTGGGGGAGTCTCACACCAGGCTGGGGAGTCTCACACCAGGCTGGGGAGTCTCACACCAGGCTGGGGAGTCTCACACCAGGCTGGGGAGTCTTACACCAGGCTGGGGAGTCTCACACCAGGCTGGGGAGTCTCACACCAGGCTGGGGGAGTCTTACATCAGGCTGGGGAGTCTTACACCAGGCTGGGGAGTCTCACACCAGGCTGGGGAGTCTCACACCAGGCTGGGGAGTCTCACACCAGGCTGGGGGAGTCTTACATCAGGCTGGGGAAGTCTCACATCAGGCTGGGGGAGTCTCACATCAGGCGGGGGAGTCTCACATCAGGCGGGGGAGTCTCACACAAGGCTGGGGAGTCTCACACCAGGCTGGGGGAGTCTTACATCAGGCTGGGGAAGTCTCACATCAGGCTGGGGGAGTCTCACATCAGGCGGGGAGTCTCACATCAGGCGGGGGAGTCTCACACAAGGCTGGGGAGTCTCATACCAGGCTGGGGTCTTACACCAGGCTGGGGAGTCTTACACAAGGCTGGGGAGTCTCACACCAGGCTGGGGAGTCTCATACCAGGCTGGGGGAGTCACACATCAGGCTGGGGGAGTCTCACACCAGGCTGGGGAGTCTCACACCAGGCTGGGGAGTCTCACACCAGGCTGGGGAGTCTCACACCAGGCTGGGGAGTCTTACACCAGGCTGGGGAGTCTCACACCAGGCTGGGGAGTCTCACACCAGGCTGGGGGAGTCTCATACCAGGCTGGGGTCTTACACCAGGCTGGGGGAGTCTCACACCAGGCTGGGGTCTTACACCAGGCTGGGGGAGTCTCACACCAGGCTGGGGAAGTCTCACACCAGGCTGGGGAGTCTCACACCAGGCTGGGGGAGTCTTACATCAGGCTGGGGGAGTCTCACATCAGGCTGGGGAAGTCTCACACCAGGCTGGGGGAGTCTCACACTGGATATATCATTTCCTCATCATAAGTAGTGTGACAGATGGTCCACACACACACACACTCAATGTCATGGCTTCTCTCCTGTACACAGACAGAGTGGGATGGTCCACACACACACACACACACACACACACACACACACACACACACACACACACAAACACACACACACAGAGTAGGTAGGTCTACATCAGGGACGCCGGAGTGGCTACATCCGGCTTGTCTCACACCTGCTGCCTTGCCCCTCACTAAGCATCAGAGCAACAGAAGCACTCAAGTCTCACCTCCTCACACGATTCGTTTTCGTTGATCAAAACTGAATGATATCGAGGAATGAATCATGATTGTATAATTAGGTACATCAAGTTCTACTTGCAATATGTGCGACCCCATGTGTGGCTTGTGTGTACACAGATCACGACCTAACCTGTGCTACTGACAACCTGCTCCTCACCAGTACAGAAGGGCAACGTTCCACAGGCCGAGGCAGGTCTTAACTAGGGCGTCACCTGGACTGCACAGTGAGGGAAGGCCAAGCGTCCCCAGGTACACAACAGGGAAGGCCAAGCGTTCCCAGGTACACAACACAGAAGGCCAAGCTTCCCCAGGTACACAACAGGGAAGGCCAAGCGTCCCCAGGTACACAACAGGGAAGGCCAAGCGTCCCCAGGTACACAACAGGGAAGGCCAAGCGTCCCCAGGTACACAACAGGGAAGGCCAAGCGTCCCCAGGTACACAACAGGGAAGGCCAAGCGTCCCCAGGTGCACAACAGTCGTCACAATGTTCATCGTAATCATTAAGTCCAGGATGTCAACATATATCTTACCTGCCTACACACACTACACCTCCCACCGTTAATGAATATATATAAAGCTGACAAAACTTCGGGCCCCTCACCTACACACACATACACACACACCTCCACCTGGCTCCATCCCAGGAAGCATCGCCAACTGGCCCTCTCCTGGATACAACACATGGCCCCATCCCTATATACCACACCAGTTGGCCCCACCCCTAGATACAACGCATATTGGCCCCACCCCAGCATACAATGCCACTTGGTCCCACCCATCACCAGATACGCCCCTAGTATAAAAATAAACCACAGAATTCAGTCATCACTGACAATAAGTGTGATATAAAAACGTTCACTGTAAACGTCACCGAGTCACTCCTTACTCTTCTCTCTCTCAATTCCGATAATATCTTTGATGGCCTGTTCTAGACATCATCTATTAGTTCTGATGCCTCTTTAGGTCAGGTGACCAAACTCGAGAAGCATATTCTACTTCTGGCCTGAGTAGGATGTGAACAGCAAGTTAACAATACCTTTTCTTAACCACATAGTTAAAGCCTATCCTAATACTGGCCACAGCATAGCCTTCCTTACGCCTACCATTATGTTGTAACCTGACGACAAGTTTGGCATAATGTCAACTCTCAACTCCCATTCACAAACAAGATGCCTGATTTTCCTGCTGAAGAAGAAGAATTTTAAGGTCTTTCTTTGTGTACATCTTCACGACTTTTATATATATATATATATATATATATATATATATATATATATATATATATATATCCCCTTCTATCTATCCAAGTCGAATTCCTCGTGTTCTTACGTGAACATTCATCTTCTTTACCAGCCTTACAATGAGGAACATTTTCCAATCCCTTGTGTCACTCCTGATAATACAGATAATCCACTCTAACTTCTCTTTTGTTTATGTACGTCTGTCACGCACCACCTACTTTCCCTCAAACCATTTCGTCTTTCACTTAGGGAGTCAGGAAGTCATCCATACGCTCCCTGATCAAGTCTTCCAGACCACATATACTCTCTCATTAAGTCATCCAGACCACATATGCTCTCTCATCAAGTCTTCCAGTATCTTCCAGACCACTCGTGTGGGAGACTGACTGGTCTGGCCTGGCGCGCTACAGATGCACCAGACATGATGCAAGTTTATCTTTTTCTGGCACAACTTGGTCCGTCCTGTCTGACACAAATGAAGGAATCTCATCACGACCATGACCCTCATATACGTCACAGTCATTCAACACTGTGCTGACGTCGTATATCTCAGTGGTCTCTATGACCTCACCTGTCCGTCTTAAGAGCTGACGGACCGACTGTGTTCAAAATGGAAGACTTTTGATTTCTTTTATGTTAACCGAGACAGCACGGGCAGCTGAGCACCGAATCAAGGCCATCCCATTACGTTATATATATTGGGAAGGAGACTTGTGTGAGGAAGTACCAGGAGAGACTGAGAACAGAATGGAAAAAGGTGAGAACAATGTAAGTAAGGGGAGTGGGGGAGGAATGGGATGTATTTAGGGAAGCAGTGATGGATTGCGCAAAAGATGCTTGTGGCATGAGAAGCGTGGGAGGTGGGTTGATTAGAAAGGGTAGTGAGTGGTGGGATGAAGAAGTAAGATTATTAGTGAAAGAGAAGAGAGAGGCATTTGGACGATTTTTGCAGGGAAAAAATGCAATTGAGTGGGAGATGTATAAAAGAAAGAAACAGGAGGTCAAGAGAAAGGTGCAAGAGGTGAAAAAGAGGGCAAATGAGAGTTGGGGTGAGAGAGTATCATTAAATTTTAGGGAGAATAAAAAGATGTTCTGGAAGGAGGTAAATAAAGTGCATAAGACAAGGGAGCAAATGGGAACTTCAGTGAAGGGCGCAAATGGGGAGGTGATAACAAGTAGTGGTGATGTGAGAAGGAGATGGAGTCAGTATTTTGAAGGTTTGTTGAATGTGTTTGATGATAGAGTGGCAGATATAGGGTGTTTTGGTCGAGGTGGTGTGCAAAGTGAGAGGGTTAGGGAAAATGATTTGGTAAACAGAGAAGAGGTAGTAAACGCTTTGCGGAAGATGAAAGCCGGCAAGGCAGCAGGTTTGGATGGTATTGCAGTGGAATTTATTAAAAAAGGGGGTGACTGTATTGTTGACTGGTTGGTAAGGTTATCTAATGTATGTATGACTCATGGTGAGGTGCCTGAGGATTGGCGGAATGCGTGCATAGTGCCATTATACAAAGGCAAAGGGGATAAGAGTGATTGCTCAAATTACAGAGGTATAAGTTTGTTGAGTATTCCTGGTAAATTATATGGGAGGGTATTGATTGAGAGGGTGAAGGCATGTACAGAGCATCAGATTGGGGAAGAGCAGTGTGGTTTCAGAAGTGGTAGAGGATGTGTGGATCAGGTGTTTGCTTTGAAGAATGTATGTGAGAAATACTTAGAAAAGCAAATGGATTTGTATGTAGCATTTATGGATCTGGAGAAGGCATATGATAGAGTTGATAGAGATGCTCTGTGGAAGGTATTAAGAATATATGGTGTGGGAGGAAAGTTGTTAGAAGCAGTGAAAAGTTTTTATCGAGGATGTAAGGCATGTGTACGTGTAGGAAGAGAGGAAAGTGATTGGTTCTCAGTGAATGTAGGTTTGCGGCAGGGGTGTGTGATGTCTCCATGGTTGTTTAATTTGTTTATGGATGGGGTTGTTAGGGAGGTGAATGCAAGAGTTTTGGAAAGAGGGGCAAGTATGAAGTCTGTTGGGGATGAGATAGCTTGGGAAGTGAGTCAGTTGTTGTTCGCTGATGACACAGCGCTGGTGGCTGATTCATGTGAGAAACTGCAGAAGCTGGTGACTGAGTTTGGTAAAGTGTGTGAAAGAAGAAAATTAAGAGTAAATGTGAATAAGAGCAAGGTTATTAGGTACAGTAGGGTTGAGGGTCAAGTCAATTGGGAGGTAAGTTTGAATGGAGAAAAACTGGAGGAAGTAAAGTGTTTTAGATATCTGGGAGTGGATCTGGCAGCCGATGGAACCATGGAAGCGGAAGTGAATCATAGGGTGGGGGAGGGGGCGAAAATCCTGGGAGCCTTGAAGAATGTGTGGAAGTCGAGAACATTATCTCGGAAAGCAAAAATGGGTATGTTTGAAGGAATAGTGGTTCCAACAATGTTGTATGGTTGCGAGGCGTGGGCTATGGATAGAGTTGTGCGCAGGAGGGTGGATGTGCTGGAGATGAGATGTTTGAGGACAATGTTTGGTGTGAGGTGGTTTGATCGAGTAAGTAATGTAAGGGTAAGAGAGATGTGTGGAAATAAAAAGAGCGTGGTTGAGAGAGCAGAAGAGGGTGTTTTGAAATGGTTTGGGCACATGGAGAGAATGAGTGAGGAAAGATTGACCAAGAGGATATATGTGTCGGAGGTGGAGGGAACGAGGAGAAGTGGGAGACCAAATTGGAGGTGGAAAGATGGAGTGAAAAAGATTTTGTGTGATCGGGGCCTGAACATGCAGAAGGGTGAAAGGCGGGCAAGGAATAGAGTGAATTGGATCGATGTGGTATACCGGGGTTGACGTGCTGTCAGTGGATTGAATCAGGGCATGTGAAGCGTCTGGGGTAAACCATGGAAAGTTGTGTGGGGCCTGGATGTGGAAAGGGAGCTGTGGTTTCGGGCATTATTGCATGACAGATAGAGACTGAGTGTGAATAAATGGGGCCTTTGTTGTCTTTTCCTAGTGCTACCTCGCACACATGAGGGGGGAGGGGGATGGTATTCCATGTGTGGCGAGGTGGCGATGGGAATGAATAAAGGCAGACAGTGTGAATTGTGTGCATGGGTATATATGTATGTGTGTATATATATATATATGTGTACATTGAGATGTATAGGTATGTATATTTGCGTGTGTGGACGTGTATGTATATACATTGTGTATGGGGCTGGGTTGGGCCATTTCTTTCGTCTGTTTCCTTGCGCTACCTCGCAAACGCGGGAGACAGCGACAAAGAAAAATAGAATATAAATAAATAATATATATATATATTTTTTCGCTGTCTCCAGCGTTTGCGAGGTAGCCCAAGGAAACAGACGAAAGAAATGGCCCATCCCACCCCCATACACATGTATATACATACGTCCACACACGCAAATATACATACCTACACAGCTTTCCATGGTTTACCCCAGACGCTTCACATGCCCTGATTCAATCCACTGACAGCACGTCAACCCCGGTATACCACATCGATCCAATTCACTCTATTCCTTGCCCTCCTTTCACCCTCCTGCATGTTCAGGCCCCGATCACACAAAATCTTTTTCACTCCATCCTTCCACCTCCAATTTGGTCTCCCACTTCTCGTTCCCTCCACCTCCGACACATATATCCTCTTGGTCAATCTTTCCTCACTCATTCTCTCCATGTGCCCAAACCATTTCAAAACACCCTCTTCTGCTCTCTCAACCACGCTCTTTTTATTTCCACACATCTCTCTTACCCTTACGTTACTTACTCGATCAAACCACCTCACACCACACATTGTCCTCAAACATCTCATTTCCAGCACATCCATCCTCCTGCGCACAACTCTATCCATAGCCCACGCCTCGCAACCATACAACATTGTTAGAAGCACTATTCCTTCAAACATACCCATTTTTGCTTTCCGAGATAATGTTCTCGACTTCCACACATTCTTCAAGGCTCCCAGAATTTTTGCCCCCCTCCCCCACCCTATGATCCACTTCCGCTTCCATGGTTCCATCCGCTGCCAGATCCACTCCCAGATATCTAAAACACTTTACTTCCTCCAGTTTTTCTCCATTCAAACTTACCTCCCAATTGACTTGACCCTCAACCCTACTGTACCAAATAACCTTGCTCTTATTCACATTTACCCTTAACTTTCTTCTTTCACACACTTTACCAAACTCAGTCACCAGCTTCTGCAGTTTCTCACATGAATCAGCCACCAGCGATGTATCATCAGCGAACAATAACTGACTCACTTCCCAAGCTCTCTCATCCACAACAGACTTCATACTTGCCCCTCTTTCCAAAACTCTTGCATTCACCTCCCTAACAACCCCATCCATAAACAAATTAAACAACCATGGAGACATCACAAACCCCTGCCGCAAACCTACATTCACTGAGAAGCAATCACTTCCCTCACTTCCTACACGTACACATGCCTTACATCCTCGATAAAAACTTTTCACTGCTTCTAACAACTTGCCTCCCACACCATATATTCTTAATACCTTCCACAGAGCATCTCTATCAACTCTATCATATGCCTTCTCCAGATCCATAAATGCTACATACAAATCCATTTGCTTTTCTAAGTATTTCTCACATACATTCTTCAAAGCAAACACCTGATCCACACATCCTCTACCACTTCTGAAACCACACTGCTATTCCCCAATCTGATGCTCTGTACATGCCTTCACCCTCTCAATCAATACCCTCCCATATAATTTACCAGGAATACTCAACAAACTTATACCTCTGTAATTTGAGCACTCACTCTTATCCCCTTTGCCTTTGTACAATGGCACTATGCACGCATTCCGCCAATCCTCAGGCACCTCACCATGAGTCATACATACATTAAATAACCTTACCAACCAGTCAATAATACAGTCACCCCCTTTTTTAATAAATTCCACTGCAATACCATCCAAACCTGCTGCCTTGCCGGCTTTCATCTTCCGCAAAGCTTTTACTACCTCTTCTCTGTTTACCAAATCATTTTCCCTATAAAAGAAAGAGACAGGAGGTCAAGCGAAAGGTGCAAGAGGTGAAAAAGAGGGCAAATGAGAGTTGGGGTGAGAGAGTATCATTAATTTTTAGGGAGAATAAAAAGATGTTCTGGAAGGAGGTAAATAAAGTGCATAAGACAAGGGAGCAAATGGGAACTTCAGTGAAGGGCGCAAATGGGGAGGTGATAACAAGTAGTGGTGATGTGAGAAGGAGATGGAGTCAGTATTTTGAAGGTTTGTTGAATGTGTTTGATGATAGAGTGGCAGATATAGGGTGTTTTGGTCGAGGTGGTGTGCAAAGTGAGAGGGTTAGGGAAAATGATTTGGTAAACAGAGAAGAGGTAGTAAACGCTTTGCGGAAGATGAAAGCCGGCAAGGCAGCAGGTTTGGATGGTATTGCAGTGGAATTTATTAAAAAAGGGGGTGACTGTATTGTTGACTGGTTGGTAAGGTTATCTAATGTATGTATGACTCATGGTGAGGTGCCTGAGGATTGGCGGAATGCGTGCATAGTGCCATTGTACAAAGGCAAAGGGGATAAGAGTGAGTGCTCAAATTACAGAGGTATAAGTTTGTTGAGTATTCCTGGTAAATTATATGGGAGGGTATTGATTGAGAGGGTGAAGGCATGTACAGAGCATCAGATTGGGGAAGAGCAGTGTGGTTTCAGAAGTGGTAGAGGATGTGTGGATCAGGTGTTTGCTTTGAAGAATGTATGTGAGAAATACTTAGAAAAGCAAATGGATTTGTATGTAGCATTTATGGATCTGGAGAAGGCATATGATAGAGTTGATAGAGATGCTCTGTGGAAGGTATTAAGAATATATGGTGTGGGAGGAAAGTTGTTAGAAGCAGTGAAAAGTTTTTATCGAGGATGTAAGGCATGTGTACGTGTAGGAAGAGAGGAAAGTGATTGGTTCTCAGTGAATGTAGGTTTGCGGCAGGGGTGTGTGATGTCTCCATGGTTGTTTAATTTGTTTATGGATGGGGTTGTTAGGGAGGTGAATGCAAGAGTTTTGGAAAGAGGGGCAAGTATGAAGTCTGTTGGGGATGAGATAGCTTGGGAAGTGAGTCAGTTGTTGTTCGCTGATGACACAGCGCTGGTGGCTGATTCATGTGAGAAACTGCAGAAGCTGGTGACTGAGTTTGGTAAAGTGTGTGAAAGAAGAAAATTAAGAGTAAATGTGAATAAGAGCAAGGTTATTAGGTACAGTAGGGTTGAGGGTCAAGTCAATTGGGAGGTAAGTTTGAATGGAGAAAAACTGGAGGAAGTAAAGTGTTTTAGATATCTGGGAGTGGATCTGGCAGCCGATGGAACCATGGAAGCGGAAGTGAATCATAGGGTGGGGGAGGGGGCGAAAATCCTGGGAGCCTTGAAGAATGTGTGGAAGTCGAGAACATTATCTCGGAAAGCAAAAATGGGTATGTTTGAAGGAATAGTGGTTCCAACAATGTTGTATGGTTGCGAGGCGTGGGCTATGGATAGAGTTGTGCGCAGGAGGGTGGATGTGCTGGAGATGAGATGTTTGAGGACAATGTTTGGTGTGAGGTGGTTTGATCGAGTAAGTAATGTAAGGGTAAGAGAGATGTGTGGAAATAAAAAGAGCGTGGTTGAGAGAGCAGAAGAGGGTGTTTTGAAATGGTTTGGGCACATGGAGAGAATGAGTGAGGAAAGATTGACCAAGAGGATATATGTGTCGGAGGTGGAGGGAACGAGGAGAAGTGGGAGACCAAATTGGAGGTGGAAAGATGGAGTGAAAAAGATTTTGTGTGATCGGGGCCTGAACATGCAGAAGGGTGAAAGGCGGGCAAGGAATAGAGTGAATTGGATCGATGTGGTATACCGGGGTTGACGTGCTGTCAGTGGATTGAATCAGGGCATGTGAAGCGTCTGGGGTAAACCATGGAAAGTTGTGTGGGGCCTGGATGTGGAAAGGGAGCTGTGGTTTCGGGCATTATTGCATGACAGATAGAGACTGAGTGTGAATAAATGGGGCCTTTGTTGTCTTTTCCTAGTGCTACCTCGCACACATGAGGGGGGAGGGGGATGGTATTCCATGTGTGGCGAGGTGGCGATGGGAATGAATAAAGGCAGACAGTGTGAATTGTGTGCATGGGTATATATGTATGTGTGTATATATATATATATGTGTACATTGAGATGTATAGGTATGTATATTTGCGTGTGTGGACGTGTATGTATATACATTGTGTATGGGGCTGGGTTGGGCCATTTCTTTCGTCTGTTTCCTTGCGCTACCTCGCAAACGCGGGAGACAGCGACAAAGAAAAATAGAATATAAATAAATAATATATATATATATTTTTTCGCTGTCTCCAGCGTTTGCGAGGTAGCCCAAGGAAACAGACGAAAGAAATGGCCCATCCCACCCCCATACACATGTATATACATACGTCCACACACGCAAATATACATACCTACACAGCTTTCCATGGTTTACCCCAGACGCTTCACATGCCCTGATTCAATCCACTGACAGCACGTCAACCCCGGTATACCACATCGATCCAATTCACTCTATTCCTTGCCCTCCTTTCACCCTCCTGCATGTTCAGGCCCCGATCACACAAAATCTTTTTCACTCCATCCTTCCACCTCCAATTTGGTCTCCCACTTCTCGTTCCCTCCACCTCCGACACATATATCCTCTTGGTCAATCTTTCCTCACTCATTCTCTCCATGTGCCCAAACCATTTCAAAACACCCTCTTCTGCTCTCTCAACCACGCTCTTTTTATTTCCACACATCTCTCTTACCCTTACGTTACTTACTCGATCAAACCACCTCACACCACACATTGTCCTCAAACATCTCATTTCCAGCACATCCATCCTCCTGCGCACAACTCTATCCATAGCCCACGCCTCGCAACCATACAACATTGTTAGAAGCACTATTCCTTCAAACATACCCATTTTTGCTTTCCGAGATAATGTTCTCGACTTCCACACATTCTTCAAGGCTCCCAGAATTTTTGCCCCCCTCCCCCACCCTATGATCCACTTCCGCTTCCATGGTTCCATCCGCTGCCAGATCCACTCCCAGATATCTAAAACACTTTACTTCCTCCAGTTTTTCTCCATTCAAACTTACCTCCCAATTGACTTGACCCTCAACCCTACTGTACCAAATAACCTTGCTCTTATTCACATTTACCCTTAACTTTCTTCTTTCACACACTTTACCAAACTCAGTCACCAGCTTCTGCAGTTTCTCACATGAATCAGCCACCAGCGATGTATCATCAGCGAACAATAACTGACTCACTTCCCAAGCTCTCTCATCCACAACAGACTTCATACTTGCCCCTCTTTCCAAAACTCTTGCATTCACCTCCCTAACAACCCCATCCATAAACAAATTAAACAACCATGGAGACATCACAAACCCCTGCCGCAAACCTACATTCACTGAGAAGCAATCACTTCCCTCACTTCCTACACGTACACATGCCTTACATCCTCGATAAAAACTTTTCACTGCTTCTAACAACTTGCCTCCCACACCATATATTCTTAATACCTTCCACAGAGCATCTCTATCAACTCTATCATATGCCTTCTCCAGATCCATAAATGCTACATACAAATCCATTTGCTTTTCTAAGTATTTCTCACATACATTCTTCAAAGCAAACACCTGATCCACACATCCTCTACCACTTCTGAAACCACACTGCTATTCCCCAATCTGATGCTCTGTACATGCCTTCACCCTCTCAATCAATACCCTCCCATATAATTTACCAGGAATACTCAACAAACTTATACCTCTGTAATTTGAGCACTCACTCTTATCCCCTTTGCCTTTGTACAATGGCACTATGCACGCATTCCGCCAATCCTCAGGCACCTCACCATGAGTCATACATACATTAAATAACCTTACCAACCAGTCAATAATACAGTCACCCCCTTTTTTAATAAATTCCACTGCAATACCATCCAAACCTGCTGCCTTGCCGGCTTTCATCTTCCGCAAAGCTTTTACTACCTCTTCTCTGTTTACCAAATCATTTTCCCTATAAAAGAAAGAGACAGGAGGTCAAGCGAAAGGTGCAAGAGGTGAAAAAGAGGGCAAATGAGAGTTGGGGTGAGAGAGTATCATTAATTTTTAGGGAGAATAAAAAGATGTTCTGGAAGGAGGTAAATAAAGTGCGTAAGAGAAGGGAGCAAATGGGAACTTCAGTGAAGGGTGCAAATGGGGAGGTGATAACAAGTAGTGGTGATGTGAGAAGGAGATGGAGTGAGTATTTTGAAGGTTTGTTGAATGTGTTTGATGATAGAGAGGCAGATATAGGGTGTTTTGGTCGAGGTGGTGTGCAATATATATATATATATATATATATATATATATATATATATTACCATAGCCTGAGTCAGATACCCATTTGATATACCAATCCCTAAGCGGATGAACAGCTGGGTTGACTGTGGACTGAGTGCCGCAACCAGGATTGGAACCTATGTGCTCGACTCTGGGCGGCCTGTGAATGCGTGATGGTCAGGAAGGCTACACCACAGGAGTGGTCGGTCAGTTCCTCACGTACCCTTTCAACATCCTCTTATAACTCCTAACTCTGAACCCCTTCACCTGATCACCTGTTCTTTAACTGACAGTTAACCTTGGATAAATGAATGTCAGGTTGAGCACCACCGCTGCCTGGTGCACAGTGGAATCACCAGGCTGGTGCAGCCTCTACCATCAAGACTTGGCTTTTGTATATCTCTGACTGACGTATTTCTCCTTCTTCCTCAACTTTGCTTCTGTAATTCAAGATGAAGTCCTTCATATTCCAACACATTTATCACAAAATCTTTCACCAAAACGACCAAGTTCCTGGCGACCGACCTCCATATCCCAGTTTAAACTACATATATTCATTACTGAGCTCCGTATAATTCCCACAATCATAGTCTCTATGAATCAGGTTTCAAAGCATCTAATGGGCTTATTTATGACAAGTGCTGGCATTATTTCCCCAGCTTGTGTAGCATATACAACATCCTCACTATACTGTACAGTCACTGAAGATGATAACTGGTGTTAGTGGCATGACGGTTCACCACCTCTTCCTGTATGGTCAGACCTCTCGTCCATGAGTCTGTCCTCCTCCTCATCAGGAGTTCCTCATTCATGTGAAGTGTGTTTCCTAGCCTCCTGCAGCACCTGGAGTCATCCTTCATTATGGTCTTCTGGTTCATTATCATTTATCATAGCATCATGCATGATGACGTACACCACCATGCATTACTCCTCTCCTCTTGCTAGCTGTGGTAACCTTCCCGATCCGTCTCTTGCTTACCTTCTTACTATAACACGTTCCTCGGGCCTCATGACACGTCCCTCGAGCCTCACCAAACTGCACACACTGGCACTCATTTTTTTTCTCGCCAACTCAAGCATCAGATCATTACCCACACTTCAGTCACTGAATTCATCACTTCACCATGAACTACCACTCTATCCGCGTTTGTATACAATTTCAGTGTGACTCGCGCATCACTTAACATTCTCTCTCTCTCTCTCTCTCTCTCTCTCTCTCTCTCTCAGGTATAGGTTGCCACAGAACTGTCCACACGTCTCAATAGTTCTCACTTGTCTGCCATCTGACTGTGTATTCTATGTGTTCTTGGTGAGATGAATATCATGTATTTCATCTTAGGTGTTGTTAACGTGTGTTTACCTCCTAGTTAGATGACTGACTCCAGCCAGACACAATGTTACAAACTGTTCAACATCTTGGCTTCATCATCATATCTTGTGTCTTCATGACAGTAACTTCCTCTGTCATCACATCTTCTGTCTTCATGACAGTAACTTCCTCTGTCATCTGGACAGCCTTTGTTACTCAGCAATTCTTCTTTCTTCACGTCCAGGAATATGATCGTCTTCCACTATCAAAACCATCATGTATCTATCAACTTCCTCCTTTAATCATCTTTCTCATTATGGCATAATCCATATTTTTCTAATAACCCTTTCACCGTTGATAGCTTATCCTACGCGTCTCTGACTTTCTCTAAAATCTTCCTTCCATCTACTGAGCACCAATCCTATATGCTCTCTACTTTTCATCTCCCTCATCATAAACTTCCTTGATTGTTCCACTCATAATAAATCATAGCATTATTTCTACAACCATACTCAACTTCCCGTTGTGGTAAGTGAGGGTGGTAGTGTGGCCAGGTGGTGGTAGGTGAGGGTGGTAGTGTGGCCAGGTGGTGGTAGAATATAGGAGAGGGTAACACCACCAACCTATGTGGCTGGACCTCATAATGAAGCGGTGGGAGTGTACTACCACAATGGTGGTCAGTGTTAACAAGCGGAGGCCTGACCCACTGCAGGCAGGTCCAGTATCTCGTCAGGACCAATACAACATGACGTGAGCCACTCACTGGTGGGGCGGACGCCATACACAACCACGACAACTGTCTCCACTTTCTTCTGACTTGGAAAACATATCATAGTTCTTAAAATAAACTAAAAATACGAGGTGTCTTATTATATATATATGTGGAGTTATGTATCCTTATATATAAAAATATGGAGTTATATGTTGAGTGACTGGTGATAATGGTTGCATGTTCAGCCACTGGTGATAATGGTTGTATGTTCAGCCACTGGTGATAATGGTTGCATGTTCAGCCACTGGTGATAATGGTTGTATGTTCAGCCACTGGTGATAATGGTTGCATGTTCAGCCACTGGTGATAATGGTTGCATGTTCAGCCACTGGTGATAATGGTTGCATGTTCAGCCACTGGTGATAATGGTTGTATGTTCAGCCACTGGTGATAATGGTTGCATGTTCAGCCACTGGTGATAATGGTTGTATGTTCAGCCACTGGTGATAATGGTTGCATGTTCAGCCACTGGTCATAATGGTTGTATGTTCAGCCACTGGTGATAATGGTTGCATGTTCAGCCACTGGTGATAATGGTTGTATGTTCAGCCACTGGTGATAATGGTTGCATGTTCAGCCACTGGTGATAATGGTTGTATGTTCAGCCACTGGTGATAATGGTCTTAATACCTTCCACAAAGCATCTATAATCAACCCTATCATATTTCCTCTCCAGACCCATAAATGCTACATGCAAATCCATCTATCTGTTTTTCTAAGTATATATATATATATATATATATATATATATATATATATATATATATATATATATATATTATTTATTTATTATTTTGCTTTGTCGCTGTCTCCCGCGTTAGCGAGGTAGCGCAAGGAAACAGACGAAAGAATGGCCCAACATGTATATACATACACGTCCACACACGCAAATATACATATCTATACATCTCAACGTATACATATATATACACACACAGACATATACATATATACACATGTACATAATTCATGCTATCTGCCTTTATTCATTCCCATCGCCACCCGGCCACACATGCAATAACAACCCCCTCCCCCTTCATGTGTGCGAGGTAGCGCTAGGAAAAGACAACAAAGGCCACACTCGTTCACACTCAGTCTCTAGCTGTCATGTAATAATGCACCGAAACCACAGCTCCCTCTCCTCATCCAGGCCCCACAGAACTTTCAATGGTTTATCCCAGATGCTTCACATGCCCTGGTTCAATCCATTGACAGCACGTCGACCTCGGTATACCACATCGTTCCAACTGACTCTATTCCTTGCACGCCTTTCACCCTCCTGCATATTCATGCCCCAATCGCTCAAAATCTTTTTCACTCCATCCTTCCACCTCCTATTTGGTCTCCCACTTCTCGTTCCCTCCACCTCTGACACATATATCCTTTTGGTCAATCTTTCCTCACTCATTCTCTCCATGTGACCAAACCATATCAATACATCCTCTTCTGCTCCCTTAACCACACTCATTTAAATATCACGTGCATCTCTTACCCTTTCATTACTTACTCGATCCACAGGGTAGAGATATGTGTAGCAATAAAAACGTGTGGTTGTGAGATGAAAAGGGTATGCTGAAATTGCTTGCACGTACGTACGTCAGTCCCCACCATGTATAGTAGGTGATCATGGTGGGGAAAAACAGCTTATTACATGTATGTTTATGATGAACACAAATCATCACTGTGCTCTCTCTCTCTCTCTCTCTCTCTCTCTCTCTCTCTCTCTCTCTCTCTCTCTCTCTCTCTCCTCCAGCACCTCAACATAAACACAACCAGTTTAGGTTGTACGTTCCTGAGAGCAGCCGTGTCCGTGCCTAACATAAGAGAGGCCATATAGAACCTCAGCTTATTCTGAGGAACTCAAGACTGCCGGACACAATGCCCTACGATCACCACACACGTCTCCCCTCCCAACATACCTACACTAAAGTTCCTCCTGCTATCTGGATGTACGACAACGGAGTTCTTCCACAACTCACAAAAACCTTATGAACAACAACAAGTGGTCATTACTTGTCATATCTGCACAGACGGGTGCCATTATACATGGAATGCTGTGTGTGCACATCACATCTATCTACACAAGGCTTTATACCAAATTGAAAGGTTTATATTACCTTCATGAACATTACTCATGATAGCAAATGTAGTCTTGTTCAGTTAAACCTTCCACACATAACACATCTCTGTCCTACACTGTCTCACTAGCTACAGAGAAAGCCGTGTGCAAAAAAATGTTCAACATTTCGTATGGTAGTCATGCGATTATCATTATCCACTATGCTCTCTTTAACAGCAAATAACAGAAAGATGGAAATTCTATATTTCCCTTTATTATTAGACAAAATGCTTACTGCTTTCCTTCGTTGGAAGTACACATTTGATGTGGTCTTAATAAGAGCCATATCATGTGTTGAATCTTTTTCTGAGGTAAAACCTTCATCTTAAAACCTGGCAGAAACCATGCACAGTACAGTCGAGCGAGGACGTTGTGTTCCATCTACTACGATCATACATACGTCAGTTGTGCGCAGTGATGTTGCAGGTTAGTGTCAACAGCACAGCTCACACCGAGGTCAACACACACTCAATATAGACATTAATGACCCAAAGTCCTCCCAGGTCTCACTTATCACCTGTCCAGTAAAACAAATAACATCACAACTATCTTATCTTAAGAGTACATGTTGTACTTCACGGACGCCATCTCGTCTCCCAGTCAGAAAGTCTAACTGCTGGACCATCTACAATGGTGTCCTGGCTTAATAATCGGCAAGGTAAATGGCTTATCATTCGTGCCACAGTCTACCCCGGAAACACCTTGGCAACACAAGTGAAGCTTTACTTGTGTGTGTGGCTGTGGGAGGAGGCAAGACACCCACCCACAACCTTGGCACCCGCCACCATCTCCTACACTGCTTCATTCTAACGTTAAACTTAACTCAGTCTCCCCCGTGCGCCCCAAACTGTCTACTACGCCTTAATAAATACACTTCGCAGATACAATATGAACTTAACAATTAATACATTACTAGACTTATAAGTTATGAGACGGAATGGGTAACTGAGGCCATAAACAATGCCATCCCATTTATATATATATATATATATATATATATATATATATATATATATATATATATATATATATATATATATATGGGAGCAAATGGGAACTTCAGTGAAGGGCGCTAACGGGGAGGTGATAACAAGTAGTGGTGATGTGAGAAGGAGATGGAGTGAGTATTTTGAAGGTTTGTTGAATGTGTTTGATGATAGAGTGGCAGATATAGGGTGTTTTGGTCGAGGAGGTGTGCAAAGTGAGAGGGTTAGGGAAAATGATTTGGTAAACAGAGAAGAGGTAGTAAAAGCTTTGCGGAAGATGAAAGCCGGCAAGGCAGCAGGTTTGCATGGTATTGCAGTGGAATCTATTAAAAAAGGGGTGACTGTATTGTTGACGGGTTGGTAAGGTTATTTAATGTATGTATGACTCATGGTGAGGTGCCTGAGGATTGGCGGAATGCGTGCATAGTGCCACTGTACAAAGGCAAAGGGGATAAGAGTGAGTGCTCAAATTACCAGAGGTATAAGTTTGTTGAGTATTCCTGGTAAATTATATGGGAGGGTATTGATTGAGAGGGTGAAGGCATGTACAGAGCATCAGACTGGGGAAGAGCAGTGTGGTTTCAGAAGTGGTTGAGGATGTGTGGATCAGGTGTTTGCTTTGAAGAATGTATGTGAGAAATACTTAGAAAAGCAAATGGATTTGTATGTAGCATTTATGGATCTGGAGAAGGCATATGATAGAGTTGATAGAGATGCTCTGTGGAAGGTATTAAGAATATATGGTGTGGGAGGAAAGTTGTTAGAAGCAGTGAAAAGTTTTTATCGAGGATGTAAGGCATGTGTACGTGTAGGAAGAGAGGAAAGTGATTGGTTCTCAGTGAATGTAGGTTTGCGGCAGGGGTGTGTGATGTCTCTATGGTTGTTTAATCTGTTTATGGATGGGGTTGTTAGGGAGGTAAATGCAAGAGTTTTGGAAAGAGGGGCAAGTATGAAGTCTGTTGGGGATGAGAGAGCTTGGGAAGTGAGTCAGTTGTTGTTCGCTGATGACACAGCGCTGGTGGCTGATTCATGTGAGAAACTGCAGAAGCTGGTGACTGAGTTTGGTAAAGTGTGTGGAAGAAGAAAGTTAAGAGTAAATGTGAATAAGAGCAAGGTTATTAGGTACAGTAGGGTTGAGGGTCAAGTCAACTGGGAGGTGAGTTTGAATGGAGAAAAACTGGAGGAAGTGAAGTGTTTTAGATATCTGGGAGTGGATCTGGCAGCGGATGGAACCATGGAAGCGGAAGTGGATCATAGGGTGGGGGAGGGGGCGAAAATTCTGGGAGCCTTGAAGAATGTGTGGAAGTCGAGAACATTATCTCGGAAAGCAAAAATGGGTATGTTTGAAGGAATAGTGGTTCCAACAATGTTGTATGGTTGCGAGGCGTGGGCTATGGACAGAGTTGTGCGCAGGAGGATGGATGTGCTGGAAATGAGATGTTTGAGGACAATGTGTGGTGTGAGGTGGTTTGATCGAGTGAGTAACGTAAGGGTAAGAGAGATGTGTGGAAATAAAAAGAGCGTGGTTGAGAGAGCAGAAGAGGGTGTTTTGAAGTGGTTTGGGCACATGGAGAGAATGAGTGAGGAAAGATTGACCAAGAGGATATATGTGTCGGAGGTGGAGGGAACGAGGAGAAGAGGGAGACCAAATTGGAGGTGGAAAGATGGAGTGAAAAAGATTTTGTGTGATCGGGGCCTGAACATGCAGGAGGGTGAAAGGAGGGCAAGGAATAGAGTGAATTGGATCGATGTGGTATACCGGGGTTGACGTGCTGTCAGTGGATTGAATCAAGGCATGTGAAGCGTCTGGGGTAAACCATGGGAAGCTGTGTAGGTATGTATATTTGCGTGTGTGGACGTATGTATATACATGTGTATGGGGGGGGGGGGGGGGTTGGGCCATTTCTTTCGTCTGTTTCCTTGCGCTACCTCGCAAACGCGGGAGACAGCGACAAAGTATAATAAATAAATAAATAAGTTTGTTGAGTATTCCTGGTAAATTATATGGGAGGGTATTGATTGAGAGGGTGAAGACATATACAGAGCATCAGATTGGGGAAGAGCAGTGTGGTTTCAGAAGTGGTAGAGGATGTGTGGATCAGGTGTTTGCTTTGAAGAATGTATGTGAGAAATACTTAGAAAAGCAAATGGATTTGTATATAGCATTTATGGATCTGGAGAAGGCATATGATAGAGTTGATAGAGATGCTCTGTGGAAGGTATTAAGAATATATGGTGTGGGAGGCAAGTTGTTAGAAGCAGTGAAAAGTTTTTATCGAGGATGTAAGGCATGTGTACGTGTAGGAAGAGAGGAAAGTGATTGGTTCTCAGTGAATGTAGGTTTGCGGCAGGGGTGTGTGATGTCTCCATGGTTGTTTATTTTGTTTATGGATGGGGTTGTTAGGGAGGTGAATGCAAGAGTTTTGGAAAGAGGGGCAAGTATGAAGTCTGTTGGGGATGAGAGAGCTTGGGAAGTGAGTCAGTTGTTGTTCGGTGATGATACATCGCTGGTGGCTGATTCATGTGAGAAACTGCAGAAGCTGAAGTTTGGTAAAGTGTGTGAAAGAAGAAAGTTGAGAGTAAATGTGAATAAGAGCAAGGTTATTAGGTACAGTAGGGTTGAGGGTCAAGTCAATTGGGAGGTAAGTTTGAATGGAGAAAAACTGGAGGAAGTAAAGTGTTTTAGATATCTGGGAGTGGATCTGGCAGCGGACGGAACCATGGAAGCGGAAGTGAATCATAGGGTGGGGGAGGGGGGGCGAAAATTCTGGGAGCCTTGAAGAATGTTTGGAAGTCGAGAACATTATCTCGGAAAGCAAAAATGGGTATGTTTGAAGGAATAGTGGTTCCAACAATGTTGTATGATTGCGAGGCGTGGGCTATGGATAGAGTTGTGCGCAGGAGGGTGGATGTGCTGGAAATGAGATGTTTGAGGACAATGTGTGGTGTGAGGTGGTTTGATCGAGTAAGCAATGTAAGGGTAAGAGAGATGTGTGGAAATAAAAAGAGCGTGGTTGAGAGAGCAGAAGAGGGTGTTTTGAAATGGTTTGGGCACATGGAGAGAATGAGTGAGGAAAGATTGACCAAGAGGATATATGTGTCGGAGGTGGAGGGAACGATGAGAAGTGGGAGACCAAATTGGAGGTGGAAAGATGGAGTGAAAAAGATTTTGAGCGATCGGGGCCTGAACATGCAGGAGGGTGAAAGGCGGGCAAGGAATAGAGTGAATTGGATCGATGTGGTATATCGGGGTTGACGTGCTGTCAGTGGATTGAATCAGGGCATGTGAAGCGTCTGGGGTAAACCATGGAAAGTTGTGTGGGGCATGGGTGTGGAAAGGGAGCTGTGGTTTCGGGCATTATTGCATGACAGCTAGAGACTGAGTGTGAACGAATGGGGCCTTTGTTGTCTTTTCCTAGCGCTACCTCGCATACATGAGGGGGGGAGGGGGATGGTATTCCATGTGTGGCTAGGTGGCGATGGAAATGAGTAAGGGCAGACAGTGTGAATTGTGTGCATGGGTATATATGTATGTGTCTCTGTGGGTATATATATGTGTACATTGAAATGTATAGGTATGTATATTTGCGTGTGTGGACGTGTATGCATATACATGTGTATGGGGGTGGGTTGGGCCATTTCTTTCGTCTGTTTCCTTGCGCTACCTCGCAAACGTGGGAGACAGCGACAAAGCAAATAATATATATATATATATATATATATATATATATATATATTATCCCTGGGGATAGGGGAGAAAGAATACTTCCCACGTATTCCCTGCGTGTCGTAGAAGGCGACTAAAAGGGAAGGGAGCGGGGGGCTGGAAATCCTCCCCTCTCGGTTTTTTTTAATTTTCCAAAATAAGGGACAGAGAAGGGGGCCAGGTGAGGATATTCCCTCAAAGGTCCAGTCCCCTGTTCTTAACGCAACCTCGCTAATGCGGGAGATGGCGCATAGTATGATATATATATATATATATATATATATATATATATATATATATATATATATATATATATATATATATATTGGAAAGGATCAAAATTTTGCGCGTGATCAAGATATTCCTGAGTCCACGGGGAAAATGAAACACAAAAAGCTTCCAAGTGCACTTTCGTGTGATAATCACATCATCAGGGGTGACACAAGAGAGAACTATAACAGTCAGTTGATATACATCGAAGTGACGAAGCTAGGACGCCACTTGGTAAACATGTGATTGATGTGATTCGATGTATATCAACTGACTGTTATATTTCTCTCTTGTCTCCCCTCTGTTGATGTGATTATTACACGAAAGTGCACTTGGGAACTTTTCGTGTTTCATTTTCCCCGTGCACTCATAGGATTATATATATATATATATATATATATATATATATATATATATATATATATATATATTCTTTCTTTGTTTCATACTATTCGCCATTTCACGCATTAGCGAGGTAGCGTTAAGAACAGAGGAATGAGCCTTTAAGGGAATATCCTCACCTGGCCCCCTTCTCTGTTCCTTCTTTTGGAAAATTAAAAAAAAAAAAAAAAAAAAAAAAAAACGAGAGGGGAGGATTTCCAACCACCCGCTCCCTCCCCTTTTAGTCGCCTTCTACGACACGGAGGGAATACGTGGGAAGTATTCTTTCTCCCGTATCTCCTGGGATAATATATATATATATATATATATATATATATATATATATATATATATATATATATATATATATATATTATACTTTGTCGGTTTCCCGTGCTAGCGAAGTAGCGCAAGGAAACAGACGAAAGAATGGCCCAATCCAACCACATACACATATATATATATACATACACGTCCACATACGCACATATACATACTTATACATTTCAACGTATATGTATATATACATACAGATATACACATGTACATAATTCATACTTGCTGCCCTTATTCATTCCGGTCGCCACCCCGTCACACATGAAATGACAGCCCCCATTCCCCCCGCACGCGCGAGGTTGCGCTAGGAAAAGACAACAAAGGCCACATTCATTCACACTCAGTCTCTAGCTGTCATGTGTAATGCACCGAAACCACAGCTCCCTTTCCACATCCAGGCCCCACAAAACTTTCCATGGTTTACCACAGACGCTTCACATGCCCTGGTTCAATCCACTGACCACGTCGACCCCGGTATACCACTTCGTTCCAATTCACTCTATTCCTTGTACGCCTTTCACCTTCCTGCATGTTCAGGCCCCGATCGCTCTAAATCTTTTTGACACCATCCTTCCATCTCCAATCTAGTCTCGCACTTCTCCTCGTTCCCTCCACCTCTGACACATATATCCTCTTTGTCAATCTTTCCTCACACATTCTCTCCATGTGACCAAACCATTTCAAAACACCCTCTTCTGCTCTCTCAACCACACTCTTTTTATTACCACACATCTCTCTTACCCTTTCATTACCCTAGCCAGAGTTAGGTGCTCATTTTATCGACCAACTCGTAAGGAGTGGATGAACAGCTGTGTTGACTGTGGGCTGACTACCGCAACCAGGATTGGAACGTATGCGCTCGACCCTGGGCGGTCCGTGATTGCGTCATGGTCAGAAAGGCTACATCACAGACGATATAAATGTTTCACATGATACAAATATTACGTCAAGTAAGTGTTTGGTTTGTATGAGTTATAAGAAGACAGCAGATTTGCAATGCCAAGTATGAACTTGCTTCAGATTCGTGTGTGTGTTCATACGTCCTTTACTTCCCAGATGAGACGGTGGTACAGGAGGTGAGGCTGCACCAGTGTTTACTAAACAGAGGTTCGTCTGCCTGGTGGAGTCAGGCTCACCGCCATAACCTCATCACTTCCGCTTCCTGATGACATCACCAGTGTTAACACTCCTCCTCTACCACACACACACACACACGCACCCTAGCCATCACATCACTCGTACCAACGCAAATCAGAATCATTACCCTTTACATGCACTAACGCTACCCACCACTCACTCGCTCGATGTACCATAATACTACTACCAACACCTGACTCACATGACGACTTCACCGTCCACCTGACATTACATCATCATGAACACAAACTAGAGAGAGAGAAGGCGAAGATAATACTCATACTGTCCCAGGTGAGAGAGAGAGAGAGAGAGAGAGAGAGAGAGAGAGAGAGAGAGAGAGAGAGAGAGAGAGAGAGAGAGAGATTGGGGGAGGAGCGAGTACTGATATTTGGCTAAACATCTGTTCTCGTCTTGAGGCAATGCATGGTCACACGACCCACTTTACATTCAATCTAAACGTCCAATGTTTTGAGGATATGTTATCATGTGGAATCTCATGTTATATCATAATTCAAGTATCAAAAAAATGAAAAAAATGTCAGGTCATTTTATCATGTTACGTGCATCTTACAAGAGCTGTTAAGTAAAAATGTTACAAACAAACAGACTGTTAGATATAAGTGTCATACAGTATAAATGACGAAATATATAACTTTGTTAGACTCTTCCAAATCTACAACAAACCTGATCCAAATTAAATGTTTGTATATTGAACCCAGCATGTCCTCACCCTACCCCCTCCCCTCAACATGCCTCATACACTACTGCACTCATACCTGCCTTAACGTTACCCTAACCTGCACTGTCCTAACTTGATATCAGTACGTAGTGATGTAACCACGCTCAAACTATCAGTTCGTAGTGATGTAACCACGCTCTAACTATCAGTACGTAGTGATGTAACCACGCCCTAACTAATTGTAGGTAGTAATGTAATTCGTTACACAACAAACCAACTTTAACACACATTATCCAATCTAGGTAAACAATTGTATTATAGTCTACAGTTCATTTATGCCTACGAGGCAACGAGAAACATGACACTAGTTAGGTTGAGGTACAGTTATCTAGACTTGTGACATATCATACCCAAACCTGGGTCGAGACACTATGGTCTAAATATATTAACAAGCGAAAAAAAAAAATTATTCCATTCAATCAAAATGTCTAACCAGTTATGACTATGTTATAAAAAAACTACCGTCTTGGTCATCAATGTTTTCTATGAACCGTAAGTACAACACCATCAACACAAATGTAAACACTGGCAAACGTAAGTAGCACAGTGCATTGATGTGTGCCAGCAACCCCGGCAAAACTTGATTATGCAGCACATGCTTATCCTGAGAGCGGTAGCGCATGTTACGCTCATTCCCAACACTTAAACGCAAATCAGTAAAAAATGAACAAGTACTACTACTATGAGGGCGAGCCACGTCATGGTAAGTGCAAAGGGAGTATGGAAATGGTCCATTACAGCAGTGGAGCGGCTGGAGATGCTGACTGATGTGGGATGTTTGACCGGACTGGTTGGATGGCGGAAGTGATGCTCGTGGTCATCACCAGCTGAGATAGGAACCGGTCCACTTACTAGCTGCAGGGGTCACGCGCGCCCACACCTGGCATACCAACACAGCCTCGTCAACACACAACACTCCCCGCGATAATGTTGGAGTTGTCAGTTCGCCTTTTACGATGATTTGTTCTTACGACTGTCACACTTCCGCCCGCACGAACACGAATCATGAACACAAAGTTTATCTCCTCGAGTAGCTGGACCATCACCATCACACCATAAGGAAAATACCCAGTGACAGAGTTCCCAGCGGAGACGGCAGTACGTAGGCAGAGGGTGGCTCCCCCAGCCCCACTCGCCTGTACTAACTTTACCTTCGCCAACGACCAACATTCCCGGGCCATGTGACGATGAACTGCGCGCCTTGTGGCCCAACATCTCCAGCCACCGGTCCTACGCGCCAAGCATATCGATCAGTCAAGTAACTTCTTATTCTTAGTAACAACCAAAGAATGTGGAGTATTCTGGCGAATACCCGTTGAGTTACTGTCTGACCATCTTAACGCGTTTAATCTTTGGTGTTCACGTCGTCTGTTGACAGGCTGCACACATTCCTCCATGTGATATGCTACATGTGAGGTGGAGGTGATGGAGAGAGACCCAACCATGATAGAGCACGCTGAGGCCTAATTACCGTGCTCACGAAGCCGAGGTTAACCCTTACTGCCGGTATCCGTGTCATGGCCCAGCTGCAACCCACATACCATCACTAGGACGATCCCAGACGACACAGAGTCTACCAGTCAACCAACACTGGTCTTGTAACACTGTAACCTTGAGATGTAGAAGTACAGTGACGGTTGGTGGTGACGGTGGATGTAGCTGGTCAAGTGAACGGTACAATGTAGCTCGTACCGCCTCTTGCCCACCCACATCCTCAAACTACCTTAATTCACTCGCCAACCAACTACCAATGTAAACGTTCAGCTCAGTTTAGATGACCACGGTAGTTCCCCTGATGTTGTTCAGTGTTTAGTAGTTATCAATACAGATTCCTAAAATAAAAATTTTCCTCTAAATATTACCCAAAATTGTGAAGGTCATAATTATGTTGCTCGACTGAAATAGGCAAGACTGGTGGAGACGGTAGAGGGCGTTGTAGAGATTCTGCAGCACTGTAAGAAGACACTGCCGAGGTGTGTGGTAAGTCCCAGGCACTGAGGACAGTTCAGGGATCTACAACCTTCACACTGCTAATACAGATGATCCCAAATGGAAGGAAGAGCAGCATGCGCTTAACCTCACTACATGACCCGCTCTTGGTCACACTCGGGCGGGCACACACAGTTTCACCTCGACACTAACACATGACAGTGAGGATGCACACCACGTGACAAATGGAGAGATCAAGGTAACCCAAATGCACAGAGAAGGAACGGAACGGTTCACACGTGTACAAGAGCCAGCGTACGTCCAACACGGCAGCTGGGAAGCAACTAATATCAAGCCGGCGTGTTTAGACGAATGGCAAGGTTCTGCCGAAGGGGCGCCTTGCCACTTCATTTAATTTCTCCTTCACTAAACATATATGTAATCAATCATTGTATCAGTAACTTTCGCTTGAAACTATCAAAATCATGACTAAAATCCAAATACCTTCATTATCCTTTATAAGAGAATGTGTCTTCTGGGGAATATCAGTAGTTGGCACCCGAGGTGACGGTGGCGACAGAAGTTACCAGACACCGCCATCCTTGTCTCCACTTGGCCTCCCACCCTCCCCAAGTCAACGGGTGACTCATCTTATGTGCCATTATGTTCCTCATTCATTTAATTCTCCCCAAACGATAACGAGGCGTTAATCTTCCAGTATAAACGAGGCAGAAGTCGAGAAACGAGACACATTTGGCAATCTGGAGCACAACACCGCATCGTCTTCCAGATAACTGGCATGACGACTAATGACGTCACCTTCCCGGCCCTTAACCTAAAATTATCTGTTGGTCACATCCGCATTTCTAGAAATATATGAAGTACATGACCTTCCAGACCAGCTCGCATGAAACCTCTGTGCCACTTATCCGTGTGCATGAACCACAAGCTTGACTAGCGCACATCACACACACACACACACACACACACACAAATCTGCAGCTTCGTTTTACATGTTAAAAGTTGTCTTCTCATCCCACGTTTATAAAACCTGTTCTTAAATGGGAAACTTGTATTGTGAAGCCGCGTTTGTGAGTACACATTAAGAAAGTAAGGGTGAGTCAGCGTGAGTGTAGTCTTAACACACACACACACACACACACACACACACACACACACAGGATGGGAAAAATTGATGATGCTCATCTATAATGGTAATCCCGCAGCACATTTCCATATTTGTAGTAATTCATATATTTATATATATATATATATATATATATATATATATATATATATATACACGCATAATGAGGACATTCTCATGGGAATGTAAGGGCGTACGATGAACGTGAGAGGGTCGGGGTCTGCAAAGATAAGCATTTCGAACTTCAGTAAAAGTATATCTTCATGGCTGAAAATGAAGGTTAGAGTTGTGTGTGTGTGTGTGTGTGTGTGTGTGTGTGTGTGGGAGGGGTGTTGCATGAGCCGAGGGAAGGTAATAACGTTAAATGTTGCCACAGTGCCTTTCCACATGAGACTTTTCGTAACACAGTTTCTAGAAAGATCCTTCGTACAGTGTAGTGTGTGCACGGCAGTTCTTGTGGTCACCTGTATACCGTATGTAAACTACACTAAGCCAATCACCCAACTACACCACCCACCTACATGCTATTACCCAAACTCGCCCATCCACCCACTCGCCATTAAGTATATCAGACTTTCCGCCCACTACCCATTACTTAAATCAGACCATTAACTAACCAAATATGTAATGTTAAAGCTATCTACCTATATTCTTGTTCTAATGCTTGCTTGCTTACTTGCTCTTAAATGAAGACTTACACCAGAGACTAGTACAACATTTCTTTATGAAGACTTGTAAGAGTTTGGTTGTCCAGTACAATGTACAGCCGTGTACACTATAACAGCCCTCTCAACATCCCATGCTGCATGATAACAAGGTTATATCACTTTTTACTGACCTCATACCTCCCTCCCCAGGGGGGGGGTCCCTTCTGTACAGCTCCCGCAGTGCTCAGGAAGTAGGCCACCTCCATCGGGAGACAACAGCTTATAATGTATGAAGATTGTGTGTGTGTGTGTGTGTGTGTGTGTGTGTGTGTGTGTGTGTGTGTGTGTGTGTGTGTGTGTTGTAGGAGTAATGGATGGTGTGCAGAGATTAGGCGGAAGGAGTAACTCACACATCACAACATCTTATTGATGATAATAACATAATAATTGAAATTTGAAGTTTGTATCCACATTTTGTATCTAGTCACTAAAACTTACCATATCAAACTGTCATGTATGTATGTACTGAAATATGTTAAGTATTGTACTCAAGTATGTAATATGTTATGTATTGTACTCAAGTATGTAATATGTTATGTATTGTACTCAAGTAAGTAATATGTTATGTATTGTACTCACGTATGTATGTTATGTATTGTACTCAAGTATGTAATATCAAGCCACTGGTGGAGTCTGACGAACACCCTCATCTCTGGCACGTCATCCTTTTGCGCTACCGCTCACAGGATGAGCATGGGTGCACAATAAACCCGCCGAGGTGCCCCCAACACACACACACACATCAATCAATCGCATGTCTGGGAAGGCGGTGAGTGCTTGTGGTTGATGACTACAACTTGTGTTGTTGGTATTTAGTGTGATTATTGCTACATGTGAACACCTGAATGATTATTGCCTCATGTGAACACCTGATCATATTATTGCCTCATGTGAACACCTGATCATATCATTGCCTCATGTGAACACCTGATCATTACTGCCTCATGTGAACACCTGATCATTATTGCCTCATATGAACACCTGATCATATTATTGCCTCATGTGAACACCTGATCATTATTACCTCATGTGAACACCTGATCATTATTGCCTCATGTGAACACCTGATCATTATTGCCTCATGTGAACACCTGATCATATTAATGCCTCATGTGAGCACCTGATCATATTAATGCCTCACGTGAACACTTGATCATATCATTGCCTCATGTGAAAACCTGATCATTACTGCCTCGTGTGAACACCTGATCATTATTGCATCATGTGAACGCCTGATCATTATTGCCTCATGTGAACACCTGATCATTATTGCATCATGTGAACACCTGATCATTATTGTCTCATGTGAACACCTGATCATTACTGCCTCATGTGAACACCTGATCATTATTCTCTCATGTGAACACCTGATCATTACTGCATCATGTGAACACCTGATCATTATTGTCTCATGTGAACACCTGATCATTATTGCATTATGTGAACACCAGATCATTACTGCCTCATGTGAACACCTGATCATTATTGCATCATGTGAACACCTGATCATTATTGCCTCATGTGAACACCTGATCATTATTGCATCATGTGAACACCTGATCATTATTGTCTCATGTGAACACCTGATCATTATTGCATCATGTGAACACCTGATCATTGTCTCATGTGAACACCTGATCATATCATTGCCTAATGTGAACACTTGATCAGTATTATTGCCTCATGTGAACACTTGATCATTATCATTGCCTCATGTGAACACTTGATCATTATTGCCTTATGTGAATACTTGATCATTATTATTGCCTCGTGAACACCTGATCATTATTGCCTCATGTGAACACTTGATCTTTATTATTACCTCATGTGAACATCTGATCATTATCATTGCCTCATGTGAACACTTGATCATTATTGCCTCATGTGAACACTTGATCATTATTGCCTCATGTGAACACTTGATCATTATTGCCTCATGTGAATTCCTGATCATATCAGTCTCATGTGAACACCAGATCATATTAGTCTCATGTGAACACCAGATCATATTAGTCTCATGTGAACACCTGATCATATTATTGCCTCATGTGAACACCTGATCATATTATTGCCTCATGTGAACACCTGATCATTATTGCCTCATGTGAACACCTGATCATATTAATGCCTCATGTGAACACCAGATCATATTAGTCTCATGTGAACACCAGATCATATTAGTCTCATGTGAACACCTGATCATATTATTGCCTCATGTGAACACCTGATCATATTATTGCCTCATGTGAACACCTGATCATTATTGCCTCATGTGAACACCTGATCATATTATTGCCTCATGTGAACACCTGATCATTATTGCCTCATGTGAACACCTGATCATTATTGCCTCATGTGAACACCTGATCATTATTGCCTCATGTGAACACCTGATCATTATTGCCTCATGTGAACACCTGATCATATTATTGCCTCATGTGAACACCTGATCATTATTGCCTCATGTGAACACCTGATCATTATTGCCTCATGTGAACACTTGATCATTATTGCCTCATGTGAACACCTGATCATTATTGCCTCATGTGAACACCTGATCATTATTGCCTCATGTGAACACCTGATCATATTATTGCCTCATGTGAACACCTGATCATTATTGCCTCATGTGAACACCTGATCATTATTGCCTCATGTGAACACTTGATCATTACTGCCTCATGTGAACACGATCATTATTGCCTCATGTGAACACTTGATCATTACTGCCTCATGTGAACACTTGATCATTATTGCCTCATGTGAACACTTGATCATATTATTGCCTCTTGTGAACACCTAATCATTATTGCCTCATGTGAACACCTGATAATTTTACCACCTCATGTGAACACCCGATCATTTTACCACCTCATGTGAACACATGATCATATTACCGCATCATGTGAACACCTGATCCTATTACCGCCTCATGTGAACACCTGACCATATCATTGCCTCATGTGAAGAACTGATTATACCGAGTCATGTGAACACCAGTCCATACCGCCTCTGTAGTATGTTGTTCATATCAATGTCATCTATATATTGTTTTGTTTTTCTCCTGGGCTAATGATAATGGACATTCTTGACTACAAATCTGCATATTTATCTCTTACCTTATTGTTCTTTGTTCTTCTCGTAACAGAGTTTTCTACAAAGTGTTCAGTCGACCACAGATGTATTCCAGTTGTTCTCATACATTTGTACTGTTCAGTGCGAACTGCTGTCTTTTAAGATTGACCTCAGTGACAAACTGTGGTATTTAACAAGTCTTGTAAACATGTCTCCTGTTGTGTTCTATATATCAAGACATTCCCCTGCTGTATGGCTGGCTAGTCTGGATGGCACTACAGATAATCCACTGTTCATACTGGCCCGGCCTAATGTTGAACTAAGATTTGCTAGATTCATGTGATGGTGGACAGTAGAGTGCGGAGTTAATGTTCAATCCCTACTTGCAGTACAGGCCGTTACGATCTCCGGTACAGTGTGATATAGATGATGATTCCTTTCTGTCTGCTTCTAACAACCGCAATGACTGAACTTGTGGCAAAATGACATTTCCCCAAGATGTACATATCTGTACCACTACACACGCGACACATCTTGTATGAGGAAGACAAGTTCAATTTTCCATGATCGATAATCACATTTACAAGTGAGTTGTGCACATTATCATAACAGTCAGAATCGATGTTGTATAATGGTTACTCATATTGTTCCCGTAATTGACAACACTACAACACACAAGCTGAAATTCTAATTCTTTACAGGTAACATAATCACCACTTGGCTGGTGAGTGTAGTACATGTTGACCACGTCATGATCAGTGTGACGAGGTTGACCAACATGACTGATGTGTCACGTGTGTACAGCACCTGAGAGCTGTTGTCTTCTGTTATAACGTCACAATAATCTGCTTGTAGACCTGTTGTTGTTGTTCTTCTTCTTCTTCAAGGTGGAGGAAAAGTTCACAATTCATAACTTGGTGTAAAGGAACATTGATCCTTCTCTGTTCATACTTTCCTTCGTCTGTTGATGTGAACGACTCAATATTCCCTGTTTGTCCTGCTACCAGTACACACACACACACACACACACACACACACACACACACACACACACACACACACACAGGCACTTCACGTGTTGTGTAGAGCAATCTTCCCGAGGTCACCTGCTGAACTGGCCAGTACACAAGCATGAGCGTGGTGGTGGGCTGGTGGCAGGAAGGTGAGTGTACAACACACAATTAAGGAGGATGCGACACCGTCTCGCATGTGGCAACCTCCACCAAGTGTGATTACCTAGACTGACTGCCTGGCTATACACACATGTTCCCCACCCACACTAGCTAGGTAGGCAGGGAGGAATGACTACTTTTTGTGTGTGTTTGGAGGTACATATTTAGACCTGACATTTACTCCCATCATAATAACACCCTGGGCTCACTTGGACAAGGAATAATGCACTACAATTATGGTTGGGGTTATGTGAGTATGTCTGAGTAACTCCTGGTTCAGGTCGCCTCATCTTTACAACTGTTCAGCCCTAACCTGAACAGCAGGAGAACAATACCATACCACAGGATGGATAGGCCGACCAGGATGTGCACCACCAGATGAAGCTCTTCATCAGACCACAACACACTCAGCCAGTACAGTTTCTAGTTTTTCCCATGCAAAAATCACAGTGAAGATGTACAATATCATTTCATGTCTCCCTTCATCTTACATGCAATTTACATTAAGTTGTTCTTACGACTAATAATCTCATGACAATATACCACATTCTACTAATACTAAACACAGTGAACACATAAGGCTTACTATGGTCTGATACTGTCATATAACATGTTTGTATTCTGCTGGTGGTGGCTGGGTGTGGTGTGTGGTGAGGACAGAGCAACAGTGACACCTGCTGGTGGTGGCTGGGTGTGGTGTGTGGTGAGGACAGAGCAACAGTGACACCTGCTGGTGGTGGCTGGGTGTGGTGAGGAGAGAGTAGGGGTGACGGCTGGTGGTGGCTGGGTGATGGTAGCACAGTGGTGGGCGGATGTGATCTTCATGATTACCTACCTCTCCAACCCACCCCATCAACTCCCACCTCCCCATCACCACCACCTACGGTCTACTAATCTGACCAACTCCCCATCACTTACCATCACTGCTAACATTAACCTCCACTACATCACTACTTATACTATCCTGGCCACCTATCTATCATCACTACTTATACTATCCTGGCCACCTATCTATCATCACTACTTATACTATCCTGACCACCTATCTATCATCACTACTTATACTATCCTAGCCACCTATCTATCATCACTACTTATACTATCCTGGCCACCTATCTATCATCACTACTTATACTATCCTGGCCACCTATCTATCATCACTACTTATACTATCCTGGCCACCTATCTATCATCACTACTTATACTATCCTGGCCACCTATCTATCATCACTACTTATACTATCCTAGCCACCTATCTATCATCACTACTTATACTATCCTGGCCACCTATCTATCATCACTACTTATACTATCCTGACCACCTATCTATCATCACTACTTATACTATCCTGGCCACCTATCTATCATCACTACTTATACTATCCTGACCACCTATCTATCATCACTACTTACATTATCACTACCTGGGTATGGGTAATAAACTCACATGTAGAATACACCACAACATGTCGACTTCATCTTTATATGTATGACAGGATACCGGCTGTGGGCGCCCCACAAACTCTGACATACATGCTGTTCCCCACTCCTGCGTCTCATCATTACTCGCTACACCAACGTGAAGATCCTGACTCTCTGACACGATGTTACTACGGTTCATAATGACTGAGACGAAGCTCTGCCAGCCAACACATGATGATGTCAGAATCACCACTGCACCCCTCCCTTCTATGCCGCCCAACCGTCTTGCCAAGCCTGCTGACATCGTGCCCCAACGTACCCACTAACGTCAACACAACCTGGTCACCACACTACATCTCAACCACACCTGCCACTGATGTAGCCCAACCTAACCTGCCAGTGACGTCAACACAGCTGCAAGTCTCTACCCACTCTCCTTCACAAGTGAAGTCAACACAGCTATTAATGACAACCTTATCTGCATACTGCTACGTCCTACCCGTGACACATGTGCCTCACCCTTCTCTTATGAAGCAGTTACTGCCACATGTGACCATTTCCCATTACCCACCTCAGTGAACCATTACGTTTGAGTCATGACGATCCACTATAACTGTCTGGTCGTGGTCACATCAACCAGAGAGAGTGTCAAACGTACATACACTCTTCTCTGCTCTCATACTCACTACATACAGCAGCACACACCTGGACTCTCTCCATCCTACTAATAACGTTACCACACCTGCAGGTACTTGTAACAGGCTGGACGTGGTAGGACGCATGGAATATGACGTGCCACACCTGTCAGGTGGGGAGTGGGTGGAGCGTCTATATGGTCCTCTTTAAGAACGTTTCGTAATGTAACTTTACCACATCACAGGGTCAGCCCTGCTTCATCTACAACCCTTGACAACTTGACCAACATCAAAGGTACCATGAACTGTATGTCAAACTCTCATAATGAATTACACTTTGAATTAAAGTAATTCAAAACAGTCATTATCTTACGGCTTTCGCCGTTCATCCTCGACACTCACAAATATAAACCTCCGAGGTTGTGAAATACATATACAATATGGTCACCTATCCGAGGTTTCCAGTCCTCAGCCAGATGTGTTGCAGCTGTTCAGTGTGTTACACCAGTGTGAGGCTCAGAGATCTAGGGTAATATATTACGTACGATCGTCCTGGCAACATTCCCTCCGTAACTGATTAAAATGTCCATCCGGCCAGGTTGGCCAGGTCATGCGAGGCACGTCCGTAATCACACCTCACCTGAGCCTAGTCTTCACGTCAGAGACACATGCTACCGTGCCGGACATGGTACACGGGGCTGGCAGGACGGTCGAGCACGTCATGTACCTGGCCCGGTATCATCTTGAGCTAGACTATGACGCAATGTTATCTGGCGCAATATCAAGCATTTACGGGGTCTGTTGACGCCATAGCGTCTGTCTCCGACAAGGGCCATCCTGCTTGAATCATCACCCGGACGTTCTCCTGCACAACGTGCCATCTGGTCATCTGGTCATGCCAGCTCTTTCAGTATCTCGGGGAAACACTGGAGATGCCAGCTCTTTAAATATCAGGTGACACCAGTGATAGTCAACATATACAGCAAAAACACATTTACATTTCTAAACCAACGATGACGTACGTAGTGTCAATAATTATTGGAAGGAAACAGGAATAAAACATCTGTATACAACGAAATGAAGTAAGTAACTTCTCACAAAAGATGTAAATAAATACTTTCATTGCATAAAAGTAGTGGATGAATGGAATACACTTCCCTCTCACACTGTCACTGTAAAGATGCTACAACTTAAAAAGTTGTATGATAGTAAAGTTAGTTCATGAGACAGGCCGCCATGAGTGTTAAACGCTGTCCCACTAAAGGAAAAACCGGTAAAGGTAACAAAAGCAAAGACAAGCACTACTAACATTATACACATTATGATTATGATGTTGCCATTAACTTTATTTTTTTATTATACTTTGTCGCTGTCTCCCGCGTTTGCGAGGTAGCGCAAGGAAACAGACGAAAGAAATGGCCCAACCCCCCCCATACACATGTATATACATACCTCCACACACGCAAATATACATACCTACCCAGCTTTCCATGGTTTACCCCAGACGCTTCACATGCCCTGCTTCAATCCACTGACAGCACGTCAACCCCGGTACACCACATCGCTCCAATTCACTCTATTCCTTGCCCTCCTTTCACCCTCCTGCATGTTCAGGCCCCGATCACACAAAATCTTTTTCACTCCATCTTTCCACCTCCAATTTGGTCTCCCTCTTCTCCTTGTTCCCTCCACCTCCGACACATATATCCTCTTGGTCAATCTTTCCTCACTCTTCCTCTCCATGTGCCCAAACCACTTCAAAACACCCTCTTCTGCTCTCTCAACCACGCTCTTTTTATTTCCACACATCTCTCTTACCCTTACGTTACTCACTCGATCAAACCACCTCACACCACACACTGTCCTCAAACATCTCATTTCCAGCACATCCATCCTCCTGCGCACAACTCTATCCATAGCCCACGCCTCGCAACCATACAACATTGTTGGAACCACTATTCCTTCAAACATACCCATTTTTGCTTTCCGAGATAATATTCTCGACTTCCACACATTCTTCAAGGCCCCCAGGATTTTCGCCCCCTCCCCCACCCTATGATCCACTTCCGCTTCCATGGTTCCATCCGCTGCCAGATCCACTCCCAGATATCTAAAACACTTCACTTCCTCCAGTTTTTCTCCATTCAAACTCACCTCCCAATTGACTTGACCCTCAACCCTACTGTACCTAATAACCTTGCTCTTATTCACATTTACTCTTAACTTTCTTCTTCCACACACTTTTCCAAACTCAGTCACCAGCTTCTGCAGTTTCTCACATGAATCAGCCACCAGCGCTGTATCATCAGCGAACAACAACTGACTCACTTCCCAAGCTCTCTCATCCCCAACAGACTTCATACTTGCCCCTCTTTCCAAAACTCTTGCCTTTACCTCCCTAACAACCCCATCCATAAACAAATTAAACAACCATGGAGACATCACACACCCCTGCCGCAAACCTACATTCACTGAGAACCAATCACTTTCCTCTCTTCCTACACATACACATGCCTTACATCCTCGATAAAAACTTTTCACTGCTTCTAACAACTTTCCTCCCACACCATATATTCTTAATACCTTCCACAGAGCATCTCTATCAACTCTATCATATGCCTTCTCCAGATCCATAAATGCTACATACAAATCCATTTGCTTTTCTAAGTATTTCTCACATACATTCTTCAAAGCAAACACCTGATCCACACATCCTCTACCACTTCTTGCACTTTTTGCAGGGAAAAAATGCAATTGAGTGGGAGATGTATAAAAGAAAGAGACAGGAGGTCAAGAGAAAGGTGCAAGAGGTGAAAAAAAGGGCAAATGAGAGTTGGGGTGAGAGAGTATCATTAAATTTTAGGGAGAATAAAAAGATGTTCTGGAAGGAGGTAAATAAAGTGCGTAAGACAAGGGAGCAAATGGGAACTTCGGTGAAGGACGCAAGTGGGGAGGTGATAACAAGTAGTGGTGATGTGAGAAGGAGATGGAGTGAGTATTTTGAAGGTCTGTTGAATGTGTTTGATGATAGAGTGGCAGATATAGGGTGTTTTGGTCGAGGTGGTGTGCAAAGTGAGAGGGTTAGGGAAAATGATTTGGTAAACAGAGAAGAGGTAGTGAAAGCTTTGCGGAAGATGAAAGCCGGCAAGGCAGCAGGTTTGGATGGTATTGCAGTGGAATTTATTAAAAAAGGGGGTGACTGTATTGTTGACTGGTTGGTAAGGTTATTTAATGTATGTATGACTCATGGTGAGGTGCCTGAGGATTGGCGGAATGCGTGCATAGTGCCATTGTACAAAGGCAAAGGGGATAAGAGTGAGTGCTCAAATTACAGAGGTATAAGTTTGTTGAGTATTCCTGGTAAATTATATGGGAGGGTATTGATTGAGAGGGTGAAGGCATGTACAGAGCATCAGATTGGGGAAGAGCAGTGCCATTAACTTATCATCATCATTATTATTATTATTATTATTATAATTATTATTATTATTATTATTTTTATTATTATTATTATCAATATTATCATTATTACTATTATTATCATCATCATCATCATCATTATTAGTATCAGTATTATTATCATTATTTTAATCGCCGTTTTTCGCGTTACCGAGGCAGCGCCAGGGACAAACGAAGAAAGGCCACATTCGCTCACATCCATTCTCCAGCTGTCATGTGTAATGCACCATACCTCCCTATCCACATCCAGGCCACACACACCTTTCCATGGTTTATCAAGGACGCTTCACATGCCCTGGTTCAATCTACTGTTCCAATTCACTCTATTCCTCGCACGCCTTTCACCCTCCTGCACGTTCAGGCCCCGATCACTCAATATCTTTTTCACTCCATCTTTCCACCTCCAATTTGGTCTCCCACTTCTCGTTCCTTCCAACTCTGACACATATATCCTCTTTGTCAATCTTTCCTCACTCATTCTCTCCATGTGACCAAACCATTTCAATACACCCTCTTCTGCTCTCTCAACCACACTCTTTTTATTACCACACATCTCTCTTACCCTTTCACTACTTACTCGATCAAACCACCTCACACCACATATTGTCCTCAAACATCTCATTTCCAACACATCCACCCTTCTCCGCACATCATTTATGGACCATGCCTCTCATCCAAACAACATCCTTGGGACTACTATATCTTCAAACATCATTTTCGCCTCCTAAATAACGACCTCTCTTTCCACACATTCTTCCGCTTCCATGATTCCATTCGTTGCCATTTCCACTCCCAGATATCTTAAACAATTCACTTCCTCCAAATTTTCTCCATTAAAACTCCCACCCCAACCAACCCATCCCTCAACCCTGTTAAACCTAATATCCTTGCTTTATTCAGTTAGTCTCAACGTTCTCCTTTCACATACCCGCCCAAACTCAATCACCAACTGCTGCAGTCTCTCTCCAAAACTCTTGCAGTACCTTCCTTACCATCCCATCCATAAACAAATTAAACAGCCGTGGGGAAATCACCCCCTTGCCGCACACCAACATTCAGTTAAAACCACTCACTCTCCTCTCAAGTTCATACTCGTACACATGCCTTACATCCTTGGTAAAATCCCTCTGCTTCTTCCAGCTTACATTCCATAGTATATAACTACGGGTGAAACTTTCCTCATTTCTATCAAGCCTATCCTATGCTTTCTCCAGATCCATAAATGCCACATATAAATCCTTTCGTTTCTAACGGTATCAATCAAACAATACTCAAAGAGGCTTACGGGCCACAGCCTCAAACAATCTGCTTAAGCAAGGCCAGGGTCAATACAATACAGTTCACCAAAGCCTGGGTCACTAGGACACAGTTCACCCACACGTACAATGTGTGTGGTGTGAACCACTGCGGGCTGTAGGCTGTGGTGTGAACCAATGTGGGCTGCAGGTTGTGGTGTGGACCACTGAGGGCTGTGGGCTGTGGTGTGAACCAATGTGGGCTGCAGGCTGTATCCGCCACAATTACTGACTTTTGGGGTCAATAACCGGAAGAGGTAACCAACAGTGTTACCACAGGTTGGGTTAACGTGTATAGGTTAACTAACAGTGTTACCACAGGTTGGGTTAACGTGTATAGGCTAACTAACAGTGTTACCACAGGTTGGGTTAACGTGTATAGGCTAACTAACAGTGTTACCACAGGTTGGGTTAACGTGTATAGGCTAACTAACAGTGTTACCACAGGTTGGGTTAACGTGTATAGGTTAACTAACAGTTTGTATAACTTCTCTTACCTGTACACATCCATGGCTCTTACTGATCGTTCCCAGCTCTAAGGCGAGTATCTCTATACAGTGAAGTTGATGGAGTTCTCACACACAAGAATGCTATGTATGACACGCAGGACAAATTTCTCTTACGTAAATAATGACATTATACACTACTGACGACTGAACAAGTCCATCCTCTCAGTGAACATTCACTCAGCGCTGTAGGTACTCACCCTCAACATTCACTCAGCGCTGTAGGTACTCACCCTCAACATTCACTCAGTGCTGTAGGTACTCACCCTCAACATTCACTCAGCGCTGTAGGTACTCACCCACAACATTCACTCAGCGCTGTAGGTACTCACCCACAACATTCACTCAGCGCAGTAGGTATTCACCCTCAACATTCACTCAGCGCTGTAGGTACTCACCCACAACATTCACTCAGCGCTGTAGGTACTCACCCTCAACACACCAAGGCGATATAAGTACTCACCCACAACATTCACTCAGCGCTGTAGGTACTCACCCACAACATTCACTCAGCGCTGTAGGTTTTCACCCTCAACATTCACTCAGCGCTGTAGGTACTCACCCTCAACACACCAAGGCGATATAAGTACTCACCCACAACATTCACACTGTGCTGCTGATACTCACTCACCCTTACCCCCACCTCTGGCGTAGTGAGGAAGAGACTCACCTGGAAAGAGATAAATTAAATCACATTAATATTCCTATGGTTTAGTCAGCAGTAAAGAGAGCTAACTTAAGTTTAAAATTAAGACGTTAATTCATACACTTCCACAAGGATGAAGTCAGGTAATACAATAGTATATGTTTGCACAAGAACATAGAAGAACAAGTGTACGGGTCGGTACACACACATGAAGAACATCCTGGGTCGGCCGATGTTCTTATAATTATAACAGATAACTTCATCAACACAAATTGATGTGTGGTTAGTAATAATATGATTCACGTCTTAACTATATCTAATATTACACCTTACTAATACTTAATACTACAACCATACTAATACTTAATACTACAACCTTACTAATACTTAATACTACAACCATACTAATACTTAATACTACAACCTTACTAATACTTAATACTACAACCTTACTAATACTTAATACTACAACCATACTAATACTTAATACTACAACCTTACTAATACTTAATACTACAACCATACTAATACTTAATACTACAACCTTACTAATACTTAATACTACAACCTTACTAATACTTAATACTACAACTTACTAATACTTAATACTACAACTTACTAATACTTAATACTAATACTTATATTTCATATTTTTTTTCATTTTCATTTTCATTTTGTGTGTGTGTGTGTGTGTGTGTGTGTGTGTGTGTGTGTGTCAACTATGGATGTGTGTATCTTGAGACAATGATATTGACGGGTGGCGGAGCCTCCAGCACCACCCCGAGAGGTTTCCTTCACCAACCAGACTGAGGTTATAACAGTTGTAGGTTATGATTCGTAACAGATAAGTTAATATTGTATGATAATTACTGCCACCCAGCAAGGCGGACCAACACGAGCACAGGAATGATGAAGCGGCCTCTAGCTACGGTATGGTGGCTATCTACCATGACGTGTGTACCACAGCAACACCACATATCTACCATGACGTGTGTACCACAGCAACACCACATATCTACCATGACGTGTGTACCACAGCAACACCACATATCTACCATGACGTGTGTACCACAGCAACACCACATATCTACCATGACGTGTGTACCACAGCAACACCACATATCTACCATGACGTGTGTACCATAGCAACACCACACCACAGAGATGGTTATCGTACATCATGATCTGTTAACATGGGAAAACCAATGCAAAGGTTAAAATCATGGCCATGGAAGTCGGTCTACACCCAACCCAGGTGTCCATACAATCCTCCCAGTACCACACCACACCACACCACACCACACCACACAACCAGTCACCACACCACACCACACCACCAGTCACCACACCACACCACACCACACCACCAGTCACCACAATACACCACAAGTGAGCTGGGAGGAGGAACACCTTGACTCACAGGAGAGGCTCACACGAAGGGCGACGACAACAAGTAATTTCCAGGAAAGTCGACCTTGTCTGACTGGCCGTGTTCCCGAGAACCATCTTCACTATCATGATGGATAGTTCGTACACCTCACCATCACAGTGACTGGTCACACTGCCTACACCCACCTCTGGTACGTAACGACGTGACAGACATGACACACAAACACAAGGACAACATCCTACGTTACCAACACATGACACGTCCATGTAACAACCCAGCTACAGGTTATACTCACAACAATGTACACACACGACCATGTAACAACCCAGCTACAGGTTATACTCACAATAATGTACACACACGACCATGTAACAACCCAGCTACAGGTTATACTCACAACAATGTACACACACGACCATGTAACAACCCAGCTACAGGTTATACTCACAATAATGTACACACACGACCATGTAACAACCCAGCTACAGGTTATACTCTCAACAATGTACACACACGACCATGTAACAACCCAGCTACAGGTTATACTCACAATAATGTACACACACGACCATGTAACAACCCAGCTACAGGTTATACTCACAACAATGTACACACACGACCATGTAACAACCCAGCTACAGGTTATACTCTCAATAATGTACACACACGACCATGTAACAACCCAGCTACAGGTTATACTCTCAATAATGTACACACACCAACAGCTTCATTCATGAGGGTAAGAGCGACGTGTGGCAACATATGTATTCTTACATAACTTTAAGATTTACAATAGCAAGGATGATTTATGATGAAGACTCTCAGTCATGCAAGACCTGGCCACAAGCATCCATCCAGACCCACGATATACCCCCGCCTCCCACAACATGACCAATACCTTCATCTGAACTCTCTGTTAACAATAATGTTGCCACACCATATTAATAACTCAGATCATAACATTAGCAATCCTGACATGTTGTAGCTTCATCCTGGGGAGTGAGTAACTGGTTTTCACAAACTTGGTTGATAACATAGATCATAAAACTTTGGGTCAATAATAAGTAATTATGACAAAAATATCATGCAATTTATGAAACTGCATGACACACAGAAGGATTTGTTACTGCGAAAGTAACGCTGCAGAACACCGTCACCATAAGAAGTGTGTTTACAATGAACAACACCGTCACCATAAGAAGTGTGTTACGCTGAACAAAATCGTCACCATAAAAAGCATGTTACAGTGTGAGTGACGCAGGAGAACGTGACACGAGTCACCGGTAGATAACAGGAAGACCAGACGTAACACGTCACCATCCCGGTGATGACAACCGTCTGGGCCCGTCACCAATGTATGTAACGACCTACGTGACACGGGATGTTCACTTATAGCAATGCGTTGTGATCACCACAGAGGAAGATGCACACTTACGAGTGAGAGTGTGTGGGTCTGGACTCAGTGCCAACTATCCGTGTATGAGAGGCAGGTAAAAAAGAGAGCAATCTGGGCATGGGAAGGAAACTTGACGGCCACGAGAGAGAGAGAGAGAGAGAGAGAGAGAGAGAGAGAGAGAGAGAGAGAGAGAGAGAGAGAGAGAGAGAGAGAGAGAGAATTACAACCGACTTTAGGCACTGGCTGAGGCGCCGATCAAACTGACTGTAGCAGTTAGTGTGTGGCCGTAGCTGCTCCTCCTACATAATCGTCCTGTTAACACTTGTAACCATCTTAAAATCAAGGACCCTTGTGCCCACGTTGTGTTACCAGGGTTATGATTACAAACACGAAAGGAACCTACGAGAAGCAGATAAGTTCATCTCAAGTAAACATTTTCCCGTACAATAACACAACATTCTTGATCATATTGTAAAGTAATGATAATGCAAACAACTGTACCTACTACCATAGCCAATGCCAATTATCGGTTGTAATTCACCTATAATGGTTTTATATGACGTCTGGCCACAACCCTCACCCAACGTACCAGCCGTACACACATTATCAAGAAATACAGGCGGGTCACGTAGCACCTCACCCTGGACAGTGGGCTGGCTCCTCGGTAACCCAAGACTGGACGGGCCCGGATGACGCACAAACTAAATGAGATCAGTAAATCATCAGTCAACCATCCAAACCATCGCTTCTCATCTCGTATATCTCCAGAGAAAACGCTCACCTCGACCTATAACCAAGAAGATACTTAGGTGTACACATGTTGCAGCTTACGCTGAGGGAGACACCTGAAACACCATTATCATCATGCGGCTCACACACACTGTGTCAACCATACATACATACAGACACTATCATGACAGTTTAATATCCCCTGACCACCTAACTGTCGTGTGTGTGTGTGTGTGTGTGCCTCAGACTGTTGTGTTTGTACCACGGTTTACGACATTGACCTCACCAAGTACCACGTGATCATACACATCAATACTGACTGACACATGATTCTCCTATGACTCACCTAAACTGTCTGCTCAGAAGACAGAGGCTGTGTGCAATCTCGGTCAACCCAACACTCGCAGTAAAGGTGACACTCCGCAAATAAACGTTCCCAGGTATTGGGCTCACACACACACACACACACACACACACACACACACACACACACACATCAGGTAACATTACTGGAAGTTGGCCATGAGAGATAGAGATATTTTCCTGCATGGAAGGTGGTGAAAAACTCCTCGCACCACATCCTACACTGGCTGCATGCCCTAGAACACCTCCTCCTCCTCCTGCTCTCGGATCGTTTTCGTGAGCTGACCTTGCTTTCCATATACCCGGGCATCACTCAAGGAACGGGTTGTCATGCTTGCCTCAGATCGTCGCAAGGCTCAAGTCTCGCTCACGTGACCCCAGCAAGGCTCGGGCCACCTCATCCGTCAGTGGAAGTCCAATACGTGAGTCCTGACGTTTCATCTTCGTGGTAGGTTTCCTTGCGGTGCCTCACCTCCGGCATCCACCGGCGTGGGACATGGCCTCCGCCCGTCACGAGAGGTGGCTGTAACAACGGGACCGTTGGCCACGCCCGCAGCGCGCCTGCAACACAAGCACAAACGGTAGCCGCCACGACCAATGACCGCGGCGCGCATCACAACCCTTCCTAAAGAAGCCACGTAACCTCTGCCACGGAGAGCTGCTTCACCTGCTGCACCTTCACCAGCACAGCGGGACTCCTGCCAAGCATGTCTTCTACATTTCAACCTACCTCACTCAACCTCTCCTTTCTACCTCTCAACCTCTCCTTTCTACCTCTCAACCTCTCCCTTCTACCTCACTCAACCTCTCCTTTCTACCTCTCAACCTCTCCTTTCTACCTCTCAACCTCTCCCTTCTACCTCACTCAACCTCTCCTTTCTACCTCACTCAACCTCTCCTTTCTACCTCTCAACCTCTCCCTTCTACCTCACTCAACCTCTCCTTTCTACCTCACTCAACCTCTCCTTTCTACCTCACTCAACCTCTCCTTTCTACCTCATTCAACCTCTCCTTTCTACCTCACTCAACCTCTCCTTTCTACCTCTCAACCTCTCCCTTCTACCTCACTCAACCTCTCCCTTCTACCTCACTCAACCTCTCCTTTCTACCTCACTCAACCTCTCCTTTCTACCTCACTCAACCTCTCCCTTCTACCTCACTCAACCTCTCCTTTCTACCTCACTCAACCTCTCCTTTCTACCTCACTCAACCTCTCCCTTCTACCTCACTCAACCTCTCCTTTCTACCTCACTCAACCTCTCCTTTCTACCTCACTCAACCTCTCCTTTCTACCTCATTCAACCTCTCCTTTATACCTCACTCAACCTCTCCTTTCTACCCCACTCAACCTCTCCTTTCTACCTCACTCAACCTCTCCTTTCTACCTCACTCAACCTCTCCTTTCTACCTCACTCAACCTCTCCTTTCTACCTCAGTCCTTTAACAGTTCACTCCTGCGTTTCCTCACCTTCTGTACATTACACAATGAAGCATTGTTGCTGGTATCCGTGCTTCCGCATCCCTCTCTGTTACATCATCGTCAAATACAGCTGACCCACAGCACTCCAAACGAATACTGCTCCAGCGGTGACCGATCCAGAGATGGTTAGGAGGAAGAGATGCACATCCCCCTCACCCCCGGGTCCAACCCCCACCACCCCATGACTGTGTTGAAGCTACAGCTGAGTGATCAACAAACGAGCAATGATCACACCACACCATCAGCGTCAAATCCCCCGGCGGTACAGTACAACACATCATTACACATATTCGCTCGTATTCATGCATCAGAAATACGATAACATCAGAAGCTCCAACCAAACACGAACAACTGAAGTCAAAACTTTCACGAGGAATGCCATGGAATGTACAAGTAGAGCTATATATATATATATATATATATATATATATATATATATATATATATATATATATATATATATATATATATATTTTTTTTATACTTTGTCGCTGTCTCCCGCGTTTGCGAGGTAGCGCAAGGAAACAGACGAAAGAAATGGCCCAACCCCCCCCCATACACATGTATATACATACGTCCACACACGCAAATATACATACCTACACAGCTTTCCATGGTTTACCCCAGACGCTTCACATGCCTTGATTCAATCCACTGACAGCACGTCAACCCCGGTATACCACATCGCTCCAATTCACTCTATTCCTTGCCCTCCTTTCACCCTCCTGCATGTTCAGGCCCCGATCACACAAAATCTTTTTCACTCCATCTTTCCACCTCCAATTTGGTCTCCCTCTTCTCCTCGTTCCCTCCACCTCCGACACATATATCCTCTTGGTCAATCTTTCCTCACTCATTCTCTCCATGTGCCCAAACCACTTCAAAACACCCTCTTCTGCTCTCTCAACCACGCTCTTTTTATTTCCACACATCTCTCTTACCCTTACGTTACTCACTCGATCAAACCACCTCACACCACACATTGTCCTCAAACATCTCATTTCCAGCACATCCATCCTCCTGCGCACAACTCTATCCATAGCCCACGCCTCGCAACCATACAACATTGTTGGAACCACTATTCCTTCAAACATACCCATTTTTGCTTTCCGAGATAATGTTCTCGACTTCCACACATTCTTCAAGGCCCCCAGAATTTTCGCCCCCTCCCCCACCCTATGATCCACTTCCGCTTCCATGGTTCCATCCGCTGCCAGATCCACTCCCAGATATCTAAAACACTTCACTTCCTCCAGTTTTTCTCCATTCAAACTCACCTCCCAATTGACTTGACCCTCAACCCTACTGTACCTAATAACCTTGCTCTTATTCACATCTATATATATATATTATCCCTGGGGATAGGGGATTAAGAATACTTCCCACGTATTTCCTGCGTGTCGTAGAAGGCGACTAAAAGGGGAGGGAGCGGGGGCTGGAAATCCTCCCCTCTCGTTTTTTTTTTTTTAATTTTCTAAAAGAAGGAACAAAGGGGGCCAGGTAAGGATATTCCAAAAAAGGCCCAGTCCTCTGTTCCTAACGCTACCTCGCTAACGCGGGAAATGGCGAATAGTTTAAAAGAAAGAATATATATATATATATATATATATATATATATATATATATATATATATATATATATATATATATAATATAATTATATAACTGTACATATCACACGTGTTGTGCTCTACATGTATACTTCACACCTTTATATGTATCAATAAGAGATACGTGAAGATAGTGTTGACCACATATCCAAATACATCATCTGTCCCACAGACATACGTACGCACACGCATATGTACGTTCACATGTGCACACACAGCTGAACTCACTAAAGTATACATGAACAAATAAGGAGGAAGCTGAACACACACTGAGGTTCTGATAGCAGGTGCACATGTTGACACTGTTCAGGTGTGATGCACACACACACACACACACACACACACACACACACACACGGACCTTCGTGGTATAGCGGTTAGCGTTACTGACCGGCACGCATGCTTGGGCAATTTGGGATGAAACCCGCACTGGTTCGAATCCTAGCCATCGCAGCCGGTCCACAGTCCACCCAACTGTTCATCCTCTCCAAGGGGCTGGTGCATAGAATGGGCACCTTTATACGTTAGTTTGTGTGTGTGTGTGTGTGTGTGTGTGTGTGTGTGTGTGTGTGTGTGTGTGTGTGCACATACTTGGGAGTATAAAACATGGAACATATATACAAGGTTACGAAGACCAGTGTAAAACTCTCTCCCTGTAAACACAAACATTATCACACACAGCTGGCTCACTTGTCAGCCGACGTGCCCTGGGTCACATCCAGCTGACATGACACCCAGCTGACGTAGCCTGGATGACATCTAGATGACGTGACTTGGATGACATCCAGCTGACGTGACCTGGATCACATCCAGCTGACGTGACGTGGATGACACCAGTTGACGTGACCTGGACGACATCTAGCTGACGTGACCTGGATGACACCCAGTTGACGTGACCTGGATGACATCTAGCTGATGTGACTTGGATGACACCAGTTGAAGTGACCTGGATGACATCTGGCTGACGTGACCTGGATGACACCCACTTGACGTGACCTGGATCACACCCAGCTGACGTGACCTGGATGACACCCAGCTGACGTGACCTGGATGACACCAGTTGACGTGACCTGGATGACACCCACTTGACGTGACCTGGATCACACCCAGCTGACGTAACCTGGATGACATCTAGCTGACGTGACCTGGATGACACCCAGCTGACGTGACCTGGATCACATCCAGCTGACGTGACTTGGATGACAACCAGCTGACGTGACCTGGATCACATCCAGGTGACGTGACGTGGATGACACCAGTTGACGTGACCTGGATGACATCTAGCTGACGTGACCTGGATGACACCAGTTGACGTGACCTGGATGACATCTAGCTGACGTGACCTGGATGACATCTAGCTGATGTGACCTGGATGACACCAGTTGACGTGACCTGGATGACATCTGGCTAACGTGACCTGGATGACACCCACTTGACGTGACCTGGATGACACCCAGCTGACGTGACCTGGATGACACCAGTTGACGTGACCTGGATGATATCTGGCTGACGTGACCTGGATGACACCCACTTGACGTGACCTGGATCACACCCAGCTGACGTGACCTGGATGACATCTAGCTGACGTGACCTGGATGACACCCAGGCGACGTGACCTGGATCACATCCAGCTGACGTGACTTGGATGACATCCAGCTGACGTGACCTGGATCACATCCAGCTGACGTGACGTGGATGACACCAGTTGACGTGACATGGATCACATCCAGCTGACGTGACGTGGATGACATCCAGCTGACGTGACCTGGATAACATCCAGCTGACGTGACGTGGATGACACCAGTTGACGTGACCTGGATGACATCTAGCTGACGTGACCTGGATGGCACCAGTTGACGTGACCTGGATGACATCTAGCTGATGTGACCTGGATGACACCCAGCTGACGTGACCTGGATGACATCTAGCTGATGTGACCTGGATGACACCCAGCTGACGTGACCTGGATGACACCAGTTGACGTGACCTGGATGACACCCAGCTGACGTGACCTGGATGACACCCACTTGACGTGACCTGGGTCACACCCAGCTGACGTAACCTGGATGACACCCAGCTCACGTGACCTGGATGACACCCAGCTGACGTGATCTGGATGACATCTAGCTGACGTGACCTGGATGACACCCACTTGACGTGACCTGGATGACACCCAGCTGACGTGACCTGGATGATATTTAGCTGTGACCTGGATGACACCCAGCTGACGTGACCTGGATAACACCCAGCTAACGTGCCCTGGATAGCATCTAGTTGTCGTGTCCTGGATGAGACCCAGCTGACGTAACCTGGATGACACCTAGTTGACGTGACCTGGATGAGACCCAGCTGACGTAACCTGGATGACACCTAGTTGACGTGACCTATATGATACCCAGCTGACGTAACCTGGATGACACCCAGCTAACGTGCCCTGGATGACGCCCAGCGAAAGTGACCTGGATGACACCCAGCTAACATGAAACACATTAAGTTACCAAGTGCACTTTCGTGTAATAATCACATCATCAGGGGAGACACAAGAGAGAAATGTAAGTCAGTTGATATATATGGAAGAGACGAAGCTAAGACGCCATTTGGTAAACATGTGACGCAGGGAATACGTTGGAAGTACCATTTCTCTCCTATCCTCAGGGAAAATATATATATATCCTAGCTTGAGCTGAGTACCCATTTTATCGACCAAACCCTAGGGGTGGATGAACAACTGGGCTGACTGTGGGCCGACAGCCGCAACCAGGATTGGAACGTAAGCGCTCGACCCTGACCTGGGCGGTCCGTCACGGTCTGGAACGCTGACGGTTCACTTCATCTTGAGCTGCATGAATCATTCTACATGTAACAAGAATAAAACAATAACTAATCATCGTTACCATACTCTGCCCTATAGTTATACACACCTAACTCTCAGCCGCGGGGGACCTCTACCTAACACTGTGGACATCAGGAGTCAAGTTTAAATTTCAGCAATACAGGAATAACGACATTTCTCACTGTCTTCCAAAAATCGCTTCATTATATGTGCGGATCCAGTTATGTACAACTCAGCAAAGTGGTCAGTGAAACCAACAAAAAAAAGAATTTTTGAGATGAAATGTTCCCCTTAGAGAGAGAGAGAGAGAGAGAGAGAGAGAGAGAGAGAGAGAGAGAGAGAGAGAGAGAGGAGAGAGAGAGACAGAGAGAGAGAGAGAGAGAGAGAGAGAGAGAGAGAGAGTTAGTTGTTAGGTAATCCATGAGAAGGTAAAGCCTTCCAAGGCTTCACGGTGTAAGGACCGGGACAATATCATGCGGCCATCTTGAGCTGAGTACACTGATGGTGAGACGTCTGCAGAGCAGTACGTGACGTTGGTAATGACGGAGCAACACAAGCAGTCACCTAACCAACACCTCCACGTATGTAGCTAGTGTCAAGTTCTGGGATACGCCTGGCGGAGACGTGTCAAAGTGAAGACTGACTGACTGACTGTCAAAGTTAGTAGGAAGAAACTTCATCTACTTCGTACAGTCCTTTATCTACTTTCAGCATTACTCTCTACTACCAAACTTAAACAGTAATATTCATAAGGAATATATCATACAAACACTACTTTCTATTTTCTTGCAATAATATTAGTCGTCGGATAGGTTACCAAGGTTGCAAACACTATAGTGACCCCCTCGTCATATCATGTAAGAGAAAACTGGCTCCTCACCGTTCGCGAACTTCCGTTTTCTTTGATGGAGGAGCGGCTCAATACAGCCAAGGGAACCACTTAAATATTTAACCTTTGCGGGACTGGCAATGTTTAATTTACCAGGACATACATAAATACATAGAAAGTTAAGATTTATATGTATATATACGCAGCTCTGCATATAAAGTAAATCATCTAAAAAATTATACGAAAGGAAAATTTGCTGGCTCACTGAAGTAAATATTTTGTGTACACAAATATTAATCTATAAACCCTACAATTCACAAGAAACAATTCCAAAAACCTATTGTTAATGTTAGCCACAAAGTCTAAAAGAGACCTGGAAAATAATATATATTATTGCCCATCGCTGAACAACACTTCCACTGGGCCTCTATCATCACCTCGTTAAGATCATCGTGTGTCAAGACATCATATAAAGCGCCTCTTCGCAAACGGAACTACCTTGGCCCACCAGTGATGCTACTACGTTTGTGAATCGGGAACCATTGCAACACAAACCTCGCCAGTTGGTAGAGTTTCCCGCAGTGTATCGAGACAGACTTCCCCAGAACTTTTTTTTAAAGGGGAAGTAAATGTTTATAGTTGTGTTACTGGAGTGATAGTTTTCATACATGGTGTTTTGACAAGAAAATAGTGAAATTGGAGAAAAATGTAGCTTAGACATTGAAGCTTATTGATACAGTGGTTAAATTGATGAGAACTGCTATTGACGTTTGTGTAAATAAATTATACATTTCCTTTTCCATAGCCAGAGGTTGAACCATTATGTGACATTCATTTTTTTCATTCATTTCAAGCTAGAAGTTTCAGTTTTCTAAATTGTTTCATACATTTTTCATATGTATATATATGTATGTGTGTGTTGTGTATATGTGCGTATGTATGTGTATGTGTGTGTATGTGTATATGTGTATATATATGTATATTATCCCTGGGGATAGGGGTGAAAGAATACTTCCCACGTATTCCTCGCGTGTCGTAGAAAGCGACTAGAGGGGACGGGAGCGGGGGGGCCAGAAATCCTCCCCTCCTTGTATTAACTTTCTAAAATGGGAAACAGAAGAAGGAGTCACGCGGGGAGTGCTCATCCTCCTCGAAGGCTCAGAGTGGGGTGCCTAAATGTGTGTGGATGTAACCAAGATGTGAAAAAAGGAGAGATAGGTAGTATGTTTGAGGAAAGGAACCTGGATGTTTTGGCTCTGAGTGAAACGAAGCTCAAGGGTAAAGGGGAAGAGTGGTTTGGGAATGTCTGGGGAGTAAAGTCAGGGGTTAGTGAGAGGACAAGAGCAAGGGAAGGAGTAGCAATACTCCTGAAACAGGAGTTGTGGGAGTATGTGATAGAATGTAAGAAAGTAAATTCTCGATTAATATGGGTAAAACTGAAAGTTGATGGAGAGAGGTGGGTGATTATTGGTGCATATGCACCTGGGCATGAGAAGAAAGATCATGAGAGGCAAGTGTTTTGGGAGCAGCTGAATGAGTGTGTTAGTGGTTTTGATGTACGAGACCGGGTTATAGTGATGGGTGATTTGAATGCAAAGGTGAGTAATGTGGCAGTTGAGGGAATAATTGGTATACATGGGGTGTTCAGTGTTGTAAATGGAAATGGTGAAGAGCTTGTAGATTTATGTGCTGAAAAAGGACTGATGATTGGGAATACCTGGTTTAAAAAGCGAGATATACATAAGTATACTTATGTAAGTAGGAGAGATGGCCAGAGCGTTATTGGATTACGTGTTAATTGACAGGCGTGCGAAAGAGAGACTTTTGGATGTTAATGTGCTGAGAGGTGCAACTGGAGGGATGTCTGATCATTATCTTGTGGAGGCTAAGGTGAAGATTTGTATGGGTTTTCAGAAAAGAAGAGTGAATGTTGGGGTGAAGAGGGTGGTGAGAGTAAGTGAGCTTGGGAAGGAGACCTGTGTGAGGAAGTACCAGGAGAGACTGAGTACAGAATGGAAAAAGGTGAGAACAATGGAAGTAAGGGGAGTGGGGGAGGAATGGGATGTATTTAGGGAATCAGTGATGGATTGCGCAAAAGATGCTTGTGGCATGAGAAGAGTGGGAGGTGGGTTGATTAGACAGGGTAGTGAGTGGTGGGATGAAGAAGTAAGAGTATTAGTGAAAGAGAAGAGAGAGGCATTTGGACGATTTTTGCAGGGAAAAAATGCAATTGAGTGGGAGATGTATAAAAGAAAGAGACAGGAGGTCAAGAGAAAGGTGCAAGAGGTGAAAAAAAGGGCAAATGAGAGTTGGGGTTAGAGAGTATCATTAAATTTTAGGGAGAATAAAAAGATGTTCTGGAAGGAGGTAAATAAAGTGCGTAAGACAAGGGAGCAAATGGGAACTTCAGTGAAGGGCGCAAATGGGGAGGTGATAACAAGTAGTGGTGATGTGAGAAGGAGATGGAGTGAGTATTTTGAAGGTTTGTTGAATGTGTTTGATGATAGAGTGGCAGATATAGGGTGTTTTGGTCGAGGTGGTGTGCAAAGTGAGAGGGTTAGGGAATATGATTTGGTAAACAGAGAAGAGGTAGTGAAAGCTTTGCGGAAGATGAAAGCCGGCAAGGCAGCAGGTTTGGATGGTATTGCAGTGGAATTTATTAAAAAAGGGGGTGACTGTATTGTTGACTGGTTGGTAAGGTTATTTAATGTATGTATGACTCATGGTGAGGTGCCTGAGGATTGGCGGAATGCGTGCATAGTGCCATTGTACAAAGGCAAAGGGGATAAGAGTGAGTGCTCAAATTACAGAGGTATAAGTTTGTTGAGTATTCCTGGTAAATTATATGGGAGGGTATTGATTGAGAGGGTGAAGGCATGTACAGAGCATCAGATTGGGGAAGAGCAGTGTGGTTTCAGAAGTGGTAGAGGATGTGTGGATCAGGTGTTTGCTTTGAAGAATGCATGTGAGAAATACTTAGAAAAGCAAATGGATTTGTATGTAGCATTTATGGATCTGGAGAAGGCTTATGATAGAGTTGATAGAGATGCTCTGTGGAAGGTATTAAGAATATATGGTGTGGGAGGAAAGTTGTTAGAAGCAGTGAAAAGTTTTTATCGAGGATGTAAGGCATGTGTACGTGTAGGAAGAGAGGAAAGTGATTGGTTCTCAGTGAATGTAGGTTTGCGGCAGGGGTGTGTGATGTCTCCATGGTTGTTTAATTTGTTTATGGATGGGGTTGTTAGGGAGGTAAATGCAAGAGTTTTGGAAAGAGGGGCAAGTATGAAGTCTGTTGGGGATGAGAGAGCTTGGGAAGTGAGTCAGTTGTTGTTCGCTGATGATACAGCGCTGGTGGCTGATTCATGTGAGAAACTGCAGAAGCTGGTGACTGAGTTTGGTAAAGTGTGTGGAAGAAGAAAGTTAAGAGTAAATGTGAATAAGAGCAAGGTTATTAGGTACAGTAGGGTTGAGGGTCAAGTCAATTGGGAGGCGAGTTTGAATGGAGAAAAACTGGAGGAAGTGAAGTGTTTTAGATATCTGGGAGTGGATCTGGCAGCGGATGGAACCATGGAAGCGGAAGTGGATCATAGGGTGGGGGAGGGGGCGAAAATTCTGGGGGCCTTGAAGAATGTGTGGAAGTCGAGAACATTATCTCGGAAAGCAAAAATGGGTATGTTTGAAGGAATAGTGGTTCCAACAATGTTGTATGGTTGCGAGGCGTGGGCTATGGATAGAGTTGTGCGCAGGAGGATGGATGTGCTGGAAATGAGATGTTTGAGGACAATGTGTGGTGTGAGGTGGTTTGATCGAGTGAGTAACGTAAGGGTAAGAGAGATGTGTGGAAATAAAAAGAGCGTGGTTAAGAGAGCAGAAGAGGGTGTTTTGAAGTGGTTTGGGCACATGGAGAGAATGAGTGAGGAAAGATTGACCAAGAGGATATATGTGTCGGAGGTGGAGGGAACGAGGAGAAGTGGGAGACCAAATTGGAGGTGGAAAGATGGAGTGAAAAAGATTTTGAGTGATCGGGGCCTGAACATGCAGGAGGGTGAAAGGCGGGCAAGGAACAGAGTGAATTGGATCGATGTGGTATACCGGGGTTGACGTGCTGTCAGTGGATTGAATCAGGGCATGTGAAGCGTCTGGGGTAAACCATGGAAAGTTGTGTGGGGCCTGGATGTGGAAAGGGAGCGGTGGTTTCAAGCATTATTGCATGACAGCTAGAGACTGAGTGTGAACGAAAGGGGCCTATGTTTTCCTTTCCTAGCGCTACCTCGCACACATGAGGGGGGAGGGGGATGGTATTCCATGTGTGGCGAGGTGGCGATGGGAATGAATAAAGGCAGACAGTGTGAATTGTGTGCATGGGTATATATGTATGTGTCTGTGTGTGTGTATATATGTGTACATTGAGATGTATAGGTATGTATATTTGCGTATGTGGACGTGTATATATATACATGTGTATGGGGGTGGGTTGGGCCATTTCTTTCGTCTGTTTCCTTGCGCAACCTCGCAAACGCGGGAGACAGCGACAAAGTATAATAATAATAATAATATACATATATATATATATATATATATATATATATATATATATATATATATATATATATATATATTATCCCTGGAGATAGGGGAGAAAGAATACTTCCCACGTATTCCCTGCGTGTCGTAGAAGGCGACTAAAAGGGAAGGAAGCGGGGGGCGGGAAATCCTCCCCTCTCGTTTTTGGATTTCCTAATGAAGGAACAGAGGAGGGGGTAAAGTGGGGATGTTCCCTATATATATATATATATATATATATATATATATATATATATATATATATATATATATATATATATATATATTCCTATGAGTCCACGAGGAAAATGAAACACGAAAAGTTCCCAAGTGCACTTTCGTGTAATAATCACATCATCAGGGGAGACACAAGAGAGGAATATAACAGTCAGTTGATATACAACGAAGAGACGAAGCTAGGACGCCATTTGGTAAACATGTGATTGTCCAAAACATACAACGAGCGTTCATAAACTCATCATTTTACAAATCTTATCAACAATAAAGTTATCTAATTTGTACAGACCATCACTAATATTAAGATTATAATTCTTTGCGTATTTAATAATAGAAGATTCAATGATATTTCTCTTGGTGATAGAGTTAACAACTGAGATGGCGTTACTCCAGTGAATACAATGATCATAGTTTTTAACATGATTAAACAAGGCATTTGATTCCTGTCCCGTTCTTATACTATATTTATGTTGCTTAAGTCTAACAGAAAGATCCTTACCAGTCTGACCAACATAAAATTTGTCATAGTTTCCACAAGGAACTTTATAGATGCAACCAAGAGAATTTTCTGGTGAATTCCTGATTAAGATATTCTTTATAGTATTATTGTTGCTTAAAGGCAACATTTACATTAAAGGATTTAAGCAACATGGGAAGCAAAGTGAAATTATTATTAAAAGGGAGAACTAAAAGATTCTTGGTGTTAATGGGAGGTTTGGGCTCTACTCTATAAAATGATTTCTTTGCTAACTTAAGGGATTTATCAATGAAAGATCTAGGGTGCTTTAACTTTGATCCAATAGAATATATCTTCTCAAACTCATCATCAATAAACTCTGGACTGCAAATACGTAATGCCCTAAGGAACATAGATTGAAATGATGATAATTTAACTCTGTCATGTTGAGATGAGTAATAATGGATATATAAGCATACATTGGTGGGTTTTCTGTATATGCTAAACTTAAACTTGTTTCCTTGTCTATGGATCATGCAATCTAAAAATGGTAACATACCATTATTTTCATTTTCTACAGTAAATTTGATGGAAGGTACTAAATTGTTATGTAAGGGGAGAAATACTTGTAAATTTTCATCTGTTGGCCAAACACAAAGAACATCATCTACATACCTAAACCAAATTGCATTAGAAGGCAAGATATCCTTTAGTAATTTTGTTTCAAAAAATTCCATATAAAGATTACTAAGTACAGGTGAAAGAGGGTTACCCATTGCCATACCAAATTTTTGAGCATAATAATCTCCATTAAATTGAAATACACAGTCTTTTATGCACAATTTTGTCAGTTCAATAAAATTAGACTTTGAAACAAGTAATTGAATATCATCCAAGACATCAAATAAATATTCTAAAAGGTCATCAACTGGAACTTTAGTGAAAAGTGAGGAAACATCAAAGCTAACTAGTTTGAAATCAAAATTAATGTTGATATTGTTTAGCTTGTTGACTAAATCTACATTGTTCATGATATTAGAATTTGATACCTTACCCACTAAAGGGCTTAATAAAGAAACTAACCATTTTGACAATTTATATTTGATGGAGCCTACTGTACTCACTATAGGTCTGGCTGGAAAATTTTGTTTATGTGTTTTGATAAGTCCATACATATATGGCAATGAAGGGGACAAAGATGACAAATTTTTGATAAGAGAAATGTTACCTTTCCACAACAACTTCATTTCTTTATTGAAGTGAGAATTAACTGCTTCTAATGGATTTTTACTAAGTTTAGAATATGTGTTATCATTTAGAAGATCATTCATTTTAGATAAATAGTTACTTTTGTCTAAAATCACAACAGTGTTAGCCTTATCTGCTTTAGTAATATGTACATCCTTGTCTTTTTTTAAGGTGTTAATAGCTCTTATGAATCTTTTAGGGCAATTAGCTTCCACTGGTTTTGACAAACTGGCATACACTAAACCCTTGCAAATATTAATATCATCATTACTTAAATTACTGTATTTTTCTAAATTACAAAAAGACTTTGTGACATCAACACAACTGGGTTCTCTGTTAGAGCATACAAAACTTAAACCATAGTCTAAATGCCTTGTTTAATCATGTTAAAAACTATGATCATTGTATTGACTGGAGTAACGCCATCTCAGTTGTTAACTCTAACTCTATCACCAAGAGAAATATCATTGAATCTTCTATTATTAAATACACAAAGAATTATAATCTTAATATTAGTGATGGTCTGTACAAATTAGATAACTTTATTGTTGATAAGATTTGTAAAATGATAAGTTTATGAACGCTCGTTGTATGTTTTGGACAATCACATGTTTACCAAATGGCGTCCTAGCTTCGTCTCTTCGATGTATATCAACTGACTGTTATATTCCTCTCTTGTGTCTCCCCTGATGATGTGATTATTACACGAAAGTGCACCTGGGAACTTTTCGTGTTTCATTTTCCTCGTGGACTCATAGGAATATCTTGATCACGCGCAAAATTGTGATCCTTTCCAACACACACACACACATATATATATATATATATATATATATATATATATATATATATATATATATGAACGCGCACCTTCATAGAACATACAAACCTCCAAGAGCCAGGAACGAACCCGGGACCCCTGTGCAACAGGCGGAAGCGCTACCGCTAGGTTATGATCGTCCCTAATAGAAAATATGACTATTCGAATATCATGTACTCGAATACCCCTCGTCTCACGTTGGTGAGCAACGGGGTCTACACTGGTCATTTCCCATCAGCCTCCCACAGCCTGATGGACTCATAGGAATAGAGAGAGAGAGAGAGAGAGAGAGAGAGAGAGAGAGAGAGAGAGAGAGAGAGAGAGAGAGAGAGAGAGAAATGGGAAATCATATAGGAGGGTATTGACTGAGAGGGTGAAGGCATGTACAGAGCATCAGATTGGGGAAGAGCAGTGTGGTTTCAGAAGTGGTAGGGGATGTGTAGATCTGGTGCTTGCTTTGAAGAATGAATGTGAAAAATATTTACAAAAACAGAAGGACTTGTATGTAGTATTTATGGATTTGGAGAAAGCATATGATAGGGTTGATAGAGATGCTTTGCGGAAGCTTTTAAGAGTATATGGTGTGGAAGGTAAGTTGCTAGAAGCAGTGAAAAGTTTTTATCGAGGATGTAAGGCATGTGTACGAGTAGAAAGAGAGGAAAGTGGGTGGTTCCCAGTGAATGTCGGTTTGCGGCAGGGGTGTGTGATGTCTCCATGGTTGTTTAATTTGTTTATGGATGGGGTTGTTAGGGAGGTGAATGTAACTTTTGGAGAGAGGGGCAAGTATGCAATCTGTTGTGGATGAGAGGGCTTGGGAAGTGAGTCAGTGGTTGTTCGCTGATGATACAACGCTGGTGGCTGATTCGAGTGAGAAACTGCAGAAATTGGTGACTGACTTTGGTAAAGTGTGTGAAATAAAAAAGTTAAGAGTAAATGTGAATAAGAGCAAGGTTGTTAGGTTCAGTAGGGTTGAGGGACAAGTTAATTGTGGGGTAAGTTTGAATGGAGAGAAGCTGGAGGAAATGAAGTGTTTTAGATATCTGGGAGTTGACTTAGCAGCGGATGGAACCATGGAAGCGGAAGTGAGTCACAGAGTGAGAGGGTGGGGTAAGGTTCTGGGAGCGTTGAAGAATGTGTGCAAGGCGAAAACGTTATCTCGGAGAGCAAAAATAGGTATGTTTGAAGGAATATTGATTCCAACAATGTTATATGGTTGCGAGGCGTGGGCTGTAGACGATTGCGCAGAGGAGGGTGTATGTGTTGGAAATGAAATGTTTGAGGACAATATGTGATGTAAGGTGGTTTGATTGAGTAAATGATGAAAGGGTAAGAGAGATGTGTGGTAATAAAGAGTGCAGTTGATAGAACAGAAAAAGGTATGTTGAAATGGTCTGGACACATAAAGAGAATGAGTGAGGAAAGATTGACAAAGAGGATATATGTGTCAGAGGTGGAGGGAAGAAGGAGAAGCGGGAGACGAAACTGGATGTGGAAGGATGGAGTGAAAAAGATTCTGAGCGATCGGAGCCTGAACATAAAAGAGGGTGAAAGGCGTGCAAGGAATAGAGTGAACTGGAACGATGTGGTATACCGGGGTCGACGTGCTATGGATTGAACCAGGGCATGGGAAGCGTCTGGGGTAAAGCATGGAAAGTTTTGTGGGTCCTGGATGTGGAAAGGGAGCTGTGGTTTCGGTGCATTATACATGACAGCTAGAGACTGAGTGTGAACGATTGTGGCCTTTGTTGTCTTTACCTAGCGTTACCTTGCTGGAGGATGGGGGGCAGATGCTATTTCATGTGTGCCGGGGTGGCGACGAGAACGGATGAAGGCAGCAAATATGCATATGTACAAGTGCATATATATGTATGTCTGTGTATATCTATGTATGTATACGTTGAAATGTATTTGTATGTATATGTGCGTGTGTGGGCGTTTATGTATATACATGTGTATGTGGGTGGGTTGGGCCATTCCTTATCTGTTTCCTTGCGCTACCTCGCAAACGCGAGAGACGGCGGTTAATTATAATAAGTATTATATTTCTATATATATTCACACTTGCCTTTAATCCATTTCCCGCGCCATCCCGTCCCACAGGGGGAAGCAGCATCGCTGCCCCCCCACTTCAGCGAGGTAGCGCCAGGAAAACAGACACAAAAGGCCACATTCATATTTCATTTCCCCATGGAAATGGGGAATTATATTATAATATTATTATATATATTTATACTGTTTTATTGTTTATGTAGTAGTTATGATGTGTAGTATCTGTGTGGTGTGTAGGTACTTATGATCGTTCCCCAGTACCTGTCGTGTCCAGTAAAGTCCAAGAAGAGGTGTGTCAGTGTATGGTGGCAATCTTATCTCCTACTTATTGTTTCCCAATATGTGTCCAGACGGGGGTCCCAGTGTAGTATCCAGAATGCCAGTCTGCTCTACTGTATGGTATGCGCTACTGTAAGGAGAATGTGAGTATTATTATGTCCCGATGTATGTTGTAGATTATTATAAGTATTATATATTTATATGTATGGTTTAGTATTATGTGTATTATATGTATGGTGTGCGTAGTGTGTAGTGATGTGTGTCCAGTGACTGATGTGACCCAGTACCGTACTAGCAGACGTATGGTAGTACCATGTGGACCCATCCTAGTGCCAGCACCACCCATCTATGGTCACACCAGAATGTTGGTTCCCGTGTAGGTGGTCACTAAAGAGAAGGTTAATTTACCAGTGTCCCCAACCATCCCATACTGATTCATCATATATTTTACTACCCAATATGTATGTGTTTCCGTGTGTGTGTTGTATGGTGTGTCGTAGTCTTGTATGGTGGTCCAGTATGTATGTGGTCGATGTATGGTGTGTCCCCAACTGTATGTTGCCCATCTATGGTTGTCCCCAGTACTGTATGGTGGTCCCCAGTACCTGTATGGTGCGTGTCCAGTACCTGTATGGTGTCCCAGTACTGTATGGTGTGTCACCCAGTACCTGTATGGTGTGTCCCCAGTACCTGTATGGTGTGTCCCCAGTACTGTATGGTGTGTCCCCAGTACTGTATGGTGTGTCCCAGTACTGTATGGTGTGTCACCAGTACCTGTATGGTGTGTCCCCGGTATCTCTGTATGTGTTGTGTCCCCAGTACCTGTATGGTGTGTCCCCAGTACCTGTATGGTGTGTGTCCCCAGTACCTGTATGGTGTGTCCCCAGTACCTGTATGGTGTGTCCCCAGTACCTGTATGGTGTGTCCCCAGTACCTGTATGGTGTGTCCCCAGTACCTGTATGGTGTGTCCCCAGTACCTGTATGGTGTGTCCCCAGTACCTGTATGGTGTGTCCCCAGTACCTGTATGGTGTGTCCCCAGTACCTGTATGGTGTGTCCCCAGTACCTGTATGGTGTGTCCCCAGTACCTGTATGGTGTGTCCCCAGTACCTGTATGGTGTGTCCCCAGTACCTGTATGGTGTGTCCCCAGTACCTGTATGGTGTGTCCCCAGTACCTGTATGGTGTGTCCCCAGTACCTGTATGGTGTGTCCCCAGTACCTGTATGGTGTGTCCCCAGTACCTGTATGGTGTGTCCCCAGTACCTGTATGGTGTGTCCCCAGTACCTGTATGGTGTGTCCCCAGTACCTGTATGGTGTGTCCCCAGTACCTGTATGGTGTGTCCCCAGTACCTGTATGGTGTGTCCCCAGTACCTGTATGGTGTGTCCCCAGTACCTGTATGGTGTGTCCCCAGTACCTGTATGGTGTGTCCCCAGTACCTGTATGGTGTGTCCCCAGTACCTGTATGGTGTGTCCCCAGTACCTGTATGGTGTGTCCCCAGTACCTGTATGGTGTGTCCCCAGTACCTGTATGGTGTGTCCCCAGTACCTGTATGGTGTGTCCCCAGTACTGTATGGTGTGTCCCAGTACCTGTATGGTGTCACCTGTATGGTGTGTCCCCAGTACCTGTATGGTGTGTCCCCAGTACCTGTATGGTGTCCCCAGTACCTGTATGGTGTGTCCCCAGTACCTGTATGGTGTGTCCCCCAGTACCTGTATGGTGTGTCCCCAGTACCTGTATGGTGTGTCCCCAGTACCTGTATGGTGCGTCCCAGTACTGTATGGTGTGTCCCCAGTACCTGTATGGTGTGTCCCCAGTACCTGTATGGTGTGTCCCCAGTACCTGTATGGTGTGTCCCCAGTACCTGTATGGTGTGTCCCCAGTACCTGTATGGTGTGTCCCCAGTACCTGTATGGTGTGTCCCCAGTACCTGTATGGTGTGTCCCCAGTACCTGTATGGTGCGTCCCCAGTACCTGTATGGTGCGTCCCCAGTACCTGTATGGTGCGTCCCCAGTACCTGTATGGTGTGTCCCCAGTACCTGTATGGTGCGTCCCCAGTACCTGTATGGTGCGTCCCCAGTACCTGTATGGTGCGTCCCCAGTACCTGTATGGTGTGTCCCCAGTACCTGTATGGTGTGTCCCCGGCACCTGTATGGTGTGTCCCCAGTACCTGTATGGTGTGTCCCCAGTACCTGTATGGTGCGTCCCCAGTACCTGTATGGTGTGTCCCCGGCACCTATATGGTGTGTCCCCAGTACCTGTATGGTGTGTCCCCAGTACCTGTATGGTGTGTCCCCAGCACCTGTATGGTGTGTCCCCAGTACCTGTATGGTGCGTCCCCAGTACCTGTATGGTGTGTCCCCAGTACCTGTATGGTGTGTCCCCAGTACCTGTATGGTGTGTCCCCGGCACCTGTATGGTGTCTCCCCAGTACCTGTATGGTGTGTCCCCAGTACCTGTATGGTGTGTCCCCGGCACCTGTATGGTGTGTCCCCAGTACCTGTATGGTGTGTCCCCAGTACCTGTATGGTGTGTCCCCGGCACCTGTATGGTGTGTCCCCAGCACCTGTATGGTGCGTCACCAGTACCTGTATGGTGTGTCCCCAGTACCTGTATGGTGTGTCCCCAGTACCTGTATGGTGTGTCCCCAGTACCTGTATGGTGTGTCCCCGGCACCTGTATGGTGTCTCCCCAGTACCTGTATGGTGTGTCCCCAGTACCTGTATGGTGTGTCCCCGGCACCTGTATGGTGTGTCCCCAGTACCTGTATGGTGTGTCCCCAGTACCTGTATGGTGCGTCCCCAGTACCTGTATGGTGTGTCCCCAGTACCTGTATGGTGTGTCCCCGGCACCTGTATGGTGTCTCCCCAGTACCTGTATGATCAGCCAGGCCGTGTGCCTGCTGGACCCCTCCTACAAACCCAGCTATGATCTTATTGTTTCATTAAGAAGGCAAGAGGCCATAGTCGGAAAGGCCCCACTTTTGGTCATCTGGCACAAGAGGAAAAAGCATATGAAGACCAGAATGCACAAGAAAATAATGTGAGTTTCTCAAGTGCATGTAAAGTGGAACCTTTAACTAAAGAAGGGAAGGCAGGAGGGAGGTGGAATGATGAAACGTTCCACGATAATGGAGGGTATCATGATGGTTAATCTTCGTGCGGTTGGACTCCACACAAAAGTATGAGAAGCAGCGATAAGGCCGGTGCTGCGGGTCCAGGCCTTAGTGGCAACCATAAATGCAGACTCACAGAAGTGGACCAAACAATACCAACAAAGCAGGAGGTACGGGCATAATGGCGGATGGGAAAAAGAGAGAAGAGAGGCGTTACCACAAAAGTTAATAATATGCAAGTCTAATACAAAATTATCTGGAAAACAGGGACGTGAGAGAAGAGCCAGAGGCCCGCACTAAATCATCCTGGGTCCAATGAGACTCCTGTACCATTGAGGGGCTGCACAGTAAAATGATTTCCACACATACAACACTCTACCTTTACGGACACAGACTATATAATGCTCATTATCTGAGGTTGGCAGGATACAGAAAAGAATTTATTTATGCCCAACACGTTTATGCTACTTCAGAGTTGAACGCAATTTTGAAGTCTTATGGGAAGAGGTGAATAAAATTCATAGGTAACCATGATGCCTTTTTCTTTTACGTTAGAGGCTCCAGTCACGGTCAAAAGGCCACACCAAAGCCGGGCCTTAGTTGTAAAACAGAGAGGATTATGAAACGGAAAAAGAAAAGACAAGGGAAAGTATTTAAGAATATTGGAGGAAGTGAAAACCTATTTTAAAATATGCGGCAGGTCACAGTTACTGGGAAAGACATGAGAGGGTAGAGAGTTCCAAAGCTTTGAGTTGTAGGGAAATAAACAGTTATCAAAACGGCCCACCCATGAGTTGCCAACGGTCACACAGTAATCATGTGATGCAGTAGCTTGCCGAGTATTGCGAGTCTACCTTGTAGTGGGAGGCGCTGCTTTCCAATCCTAGTTGCTGAGCAGGTTCTAATTAAGACATGTAATGCGTTCTTTGCGAGAGAAGGAATGAGTTCTAAAGTCTACAAGGGAGGGAAAGTCAACTGAAATACGCAGATTGGAATCATTAGCATACTAATGAATACGACAGAAGCTGAATGATTATTTTTGGAGACGACAAAGAGGTGCAGTAGAACTCCCATAACAGACGAAATATGTGTGCGGGTGGAGACGAGAGCTGGTGCCTGAATATGCAGGAGGGTGATGCATGCACGGAATAGAGTGAACTGGAGGGATGTGGTATACACAGGGTGACGTGCAGTCTATGGACTGATCAAGGGTAAATTAAGCAGCCAGGAGAAACCACGGAGAGGTCTGTGGGGCCTGGTTGTGGATAGGGAGCTGTGGTTTCGGAACATTACACATTACAGGTATGGAATGGATGTCTTTTCCTCGTCTTTCCAGGCGCTACCCTGCTTATGTATATATATATATATATATATATATATATATATATATATATATATATATATATATATATATATATAGATATATATATATATATATATATATATATATATATATATATATATATATATATATATATATATATATATACTGGAAAGGATCACAATTTTGCGCGTGATCAAGATATTCCTACGAGTTCACGGGGAAAATGAAACACGAAAAGTTTCCAAGTGCACTTACATGTTTACCAAATCACATGTTTACCAAATGGCGTCCTAGCTTCGTCTCTTCGATGTATATCAACTGACTGTTATATTTCTCTCCTGTGTCTCCCCAGATGATGTGATTATTACACGAAAGTGCACTTGGGAAATGTTTACCAAATGGCGTCCTAGCTTCGTCTCTTCGATGTATATCAACTGACTGTTATATTTCTCTCTTGTGTCTCCCCTGATGATGTGATTATTACACGAAAGTGCACTTGGGAAATGTTTACCACATGGCGTCCTAGCTTCGTCTCTTCGATGTATATCAACTGACTTATATTTCTCTCTTGTGTCTCCCCTGATGATGTGATTATTACACGAAAGTGCACTTGGGAACTTTTCGTGTATCATTTTCCACTCATAGGAATATATATATATATATATATATATATATATATATATATATATATATATAGTTCCCTGGGGATAGGGGAGAAAGAATACTTCCCACGTATTCCCTGCATGTCGTAGAAGGCGACTAAAAGGGGAGGGAGCGGGGGGCTGGAAATCCTCCCCTCTCGTTTTTTTTTAATTTTCCAAAAGAAGGAACAGAGAATTGGGCCAGGTGAGGGTATTCCCTCAAAGGCCCACTCCTCTGTTCTTAACGCTACCTCGCTAATGCGGGAAATGGCGAATAGTTTGAAAGAAAAAAAAAAAAAAAAAAATATATATATATATATATATATATATATATATATATATATATATATTTTTTTTTTTTTTTTTTTTTTATACTTTGTCGCTGTCTCCCGCGTTTGCGAGGTAGCGCAAGGAAACAGACGAAAAAAATGGCCCAACCCCCCCCATACACATGTACATACACACGTCCACACACGCAAATATACATACCTACACAGCTTTCCATGGTTTACCCCAGACGCTTCACATGCCTTGATTCAATCCACTGACAGCACGTCAACCCCTGTATACCACATCGCTCCAATTCACTCTATTCCTTGCCCTCCTTTCACCCTCCTGCATGTTCAGGCCCCGATCACACAAAATCCTTTTCACTCCATCTTTCCACCTCCAATTTGGTCTCCCTCTTCTCCTCGTTCCCTCCACCTCCGACACATATATCCTCTTGGTCAATCTTTCCTCACTCATTCTCTCCATGTGCCCAAACCACTTCAAAACACCCTCTTCTGCTCTCTCAACCACGCTCTTTTTATTTCCACACATCTCTCTTACCCTTACGTTACTTACTCGATCAAACCACCTCACACCACACATTGTCCTCAAACATCTCATTTCCAGCACATCCATCCTCCTACGCACAACTCTATCCATAGCCCACGCCTCGCAACCATACAACATTGTTGGAACTACTATTCCTTCAAACATACCCATTTTTGCTTTCCGGGATAATGTTCTCGACTTCCACACATTTTTCAAGGCTCCCAAAATTTTCGCCCCCTCCCCCACCCTATGATCCACTTCCGCTTCCATGGTTCCATCCGCTGACAGATCCACTCCCAGATATCTAAAACACTTCACTTCCTCCAGCCTCTCACCATTCAAACTCACCTCCCAATTGACTTGACCCTCAACCCTACTGTACCTAATAACCTTGCTCTTATTGACATTTACTCTTAACTTTCTTCTTCCACACACTTTACCAAACTCCGTCACCAGCTTCTGCAGTTTCTCACATATATATATATATATATATATATATATAGGTACAGTAGGGTTGAGGGTCAAGTCAATTGGGAGGTGAGTTTGAATGGAGAAAAACTGGAGGAAGTGAAGTGTTTTAGATATCTGGGAGTGGATCTGGCAGCAGATGGAACCATGGAAGCGGAAGTGGATCATAGGGTGGGGGAGGGGGCGAAAATTCTGGGGGCCTTGAAGAATGTGTGGAAGTCGAGAACATTATCTCGGAAAGCAAAAATGGGTATGTTTGAAGGAATAGTGGTTCCAACAATGTTGTATGGTTGCGAGGCGTGGGCTATGGATAGAGTTGTGCGCAGGAGGATGGATGTGCTGGAAATGAGATGTTTGAGGACAATGTGTGGTGTGAGGTGGTTTGATCGAGTGAGTAACGTAAGGGTAAGAGAGATGTGTGGAAATAAAAAGAGCGTGGTTGAGAGAGCAGAAGAGGGTGTTTTGAAGTGGTTTGGGCACATGGAGAGAATGAGTGAGGAAAGATTGACCAAGAGGATATATGTGTCGGAGGTGGAAGGAACGAGGAGAAGAGGGAGACCAAATTGGAGGTGGAAAGATGGAGTGAAAAAGATTTTGTGTGATCGGGGCCTGAACATGCAGGAGGGTGAAAGGAGGGCAAGGAATAGAGTGAATTGGAGCGATGTGGTATACCGGGGTTGACGTGCTGTCAGTGGATTGAATCAAGGCATGTGAAGCGTCTGGGGTAAACCATGGAAAGCTCTGTAGGTATGTATATTTGCGTGTGTGGACGTATGTATATACATGTGTATGGGGGGGGGGTTGGGCCATTTCTTTCGTCTGTTTCCTTGCGCTACCTCGCAAACGCGGGAGACAGCGACAAAGTATAAAAAAAAAAAAAATATATATATATATATATATATATATATATATATATATATATATATATATATATATATATATATTTATCCCTGGGGATAGGGGAGAAAGAATACTTCCCACGTATTCCCTGCGTGTCGTAGAAGGCGACTAAAAGGGAAGGGAGCGGGGGGCTGGAAATCCTCCCCTCTCAATTTTTTTTTTTCTTTTTTATTTTCCAAAAGAAGGAACAGAGAAGGGGGCCTGGTGAGGATATTCCCTAAAAGGCCCAGTCCTCTGTTCTTAACGCTACCTCGCTAATGCGGGAAATGGCGAATAGTATGAAAGAAAGAAAAGATATATATATATATATATATATATATATATATATATATATATATATATATATATATATATATATATATATCACAGTGAATGAAATGGTCTGGGCTAAAAATAACTCAGTCATAGTCATCTTGGGTCAGGGTTAATCAGGGTTGAGAAAGCAACTGAAGAAATTATTCCTGCCTCCCATGGTGTTTGTAAACCCGATTCTTTGGACCGCTACACACGCTGTTTTTCTCTCTGACTTAAAAGAAAATGTTCTGTCAGATATCGCACAGGACAACATTCAGAGAGGTGCACTTAAGACTGCACAGTTCATTTTCGAACCACACGCTCAGGTTTAACAATGGAATTCTGACCTGCATAGTAAAACGTGAGTTGAACATTTCGGCATCTGTAGCGTCCGTAAGATAAAGAAAGGTTATAAGACGAAGAAATAGAGACTCATCTACACTATATTCTTAGAGAAGAGGCATCACTCAGCCTCCTCCTCACAGATACGAGGCAAGTGGTGGGTTCATGCCTTGGTGGAGGGACAAATGTAGACAGCTCACGTGATCAGTGGTCAATACTTGTAGAAAAGAGAGAAACATAAGAGTGAGATATGCCTCCAGAGCAGTGAGGACTGGAGTATCAATAACATGATTGGTTTGTGAGGCATTCTGGCGAATAGAAAGATACAGGAACTATAAACCCACATAGTGAGCAGCAGTTGATGATTTATACTTGTTTATCACCAGATATCACTAAGGTGTTTATACAAAACCTAACCATTAACCCTGCTTTTGGAAAGCACATTTTGCAGTGTTGATTACATGGGGTTTTATAGAGACTGGACGATAAGGTTATGGCCAACATGTTTACGTTATTGTACAGATGGAATGTGGAATATTGAAACTGGACAGAAGGAAAAGTGACATTTACGATTAGTAGCAGGTAATTCTTAAATCTAAAACACTGATAATTACATCATTATTATATAGTTTTCTGAATGTACTGATAATTGTGAGGTTATATATTGACAGCGTTAAGGGGCAAAGCATCATTAATCAGAGTTCACTTTACAATATTTCAGGATATTAATCAATTATAATTTTTCAGAAAGAATCGACTAAACAAAAGATAAGTTCAGACATGATGACCACGATGGAATTAGCGGATAAGTGAGATGACGAACGACACGATCCACACTTGTCGGGTGAGGCATCACTCAGTAAACGTTAACCTTAAACAACTAATGACCATTCTTAATTAAAGACGTCAACAACACAAGACAAAAATGAAAATCACACGAGTTTAGTCATTAAGGTTTATCACCAACAGCCTATCATACTGTACATGACATGTAAGGAAGTGTCCAGCGGTAACGTCAATATTATAAATCAGTTCTGGTACAGTCCAGATAACTTGATGTTAAGTTGTGTCTCAAGTTACTACCAGCAACGTAGGACATGTGCCACTCCTGCCAACACTACCATCATCATACCAGGTACTGGGGCTGGGCCCGATCTACTACTGGAGGCAGGCTGGCCATCTCAACACTGGGGACGTGCACCAGGTCCCTCCTGCTGGGGACATACACCAGGTCCCTCCTGCTGGGGACGCGCACCAGGTCCCTCCTGCTGGGGACATACACCAGGTCCCTCCTGCTGGGGACATACACCAGGTCCCTCCTGCTGGGGACGCGCACCAGGTCTCTCCTGCTGGGGACGTGCACCAGGTCCCTCCCGCTGGGGACATACACCAGGTCCCACCAGCTGGGGACGTGCACCAGGTCCCTCCTGCTGGGGACATACACCAGGTCCCTCCCGCTGGGGACGTGCACCAGGTCCCTCCCGCTGGGGACGTGCACCAGGTCCCTCCCGCTGGGGACATACACCAGGTCCCTCCCGCTGGGGACGTGCACCAGGTCCCTCCCGCTGGGGACATACACCAGGTCCCTCCTGCTGGGGACATACACCAGGTCCCTCCCGCTGGGGACGTGCACCAGGTCCCTCCCGCTGGGGACATACACCAGGTCCCTCCCGCTGGGGACATACACCAGGTCCCTCCCGCTGGGGACATACACCAGGTCCCTCCCGCTGGGGACATACACCAGGTCCCTCCCGCTGGGGACGTGCACCAGGTCCCTCCCGCTGGGGACATACACCAGGTCCCTCCCGCTGGGGACGTGCACCAGGTCCCTCCCGCTGGGGACATACACCAGGTCCCTCCCGCTGGGGACATACACCAGGTCCCTCCCGCTGGGGACATACACCAGGTCCCTCCCGCTGGGGACGTGCACCAGGTCCCTCCCGCTGGGGACATACACCAGGTCCCTCCTGCTGGGGACGTGCACCAGGTCCCACCTGCTGGGGACGTGCACCAGGTCCCTCCTGCTGGGGACGTGCACCAGGTCCCTCCTGCTGGGGACATACACCAGGTCCCTCCTGCTGGGGACGTGCACCAGGTCCCACCTGCTGGGGACGTGCACCAGGTCCCTCCTGCTGGGGACGCGCACCAGGTCCCTCCCGCTGGGGACATACACCAGGTCCCTCCTGCTGGGGACATACACCAGGTCCCTTCTGCTGGGGACATACACCAGGTCCCTCCTGCTGGGGACATACACCAGGTCCCTCCTGCTGGGGACATATACCAGGTCCCTCCTGCTGGGGACGTGCACCAGGTCCCACCTGCTGGGGATAAGTTCACAACAGACGCATATTTGACGCTGTGGTTTCCACACCTCACCTGAAGAACAAAGAAATCCTTGAGAAGGTCCAAAGGAATACAGTGTGGATGGCGCCAGATGTGAAGTGATTTATTAAGAGATAATGGAAGCCTGGATCTGGCCACACTACTGTAGAGGAAGGGTAACTAGGAGGGACATGACGACCATCTCTGATATCCTGGAAGGCCAAGAGGATGTTAATACTGTCCTGTTGTTCTCAGAATCAGAGAGGACGAATGAGACAACTAATGACGAAAGAGGAAGCCAAACTAGAAGAACGAAAGGAAACACCTTACCCAGCAACAGTGTTGAGGGTACAAGGACGAGTGTGGACAGCGCTGCAAAATACAACTCGAGGGAGAAGAGTGAGCTTGAGAGACGGGTACCGTGACCCACCACCTACTGCTCCCTTCCACCACACACGAGCTGGTAATACTACTTTTTCTCCATGATCCAGGAAAACAGAGAGAGAGAGAGAGAGAGAGAGAGAGAGAGAGAGAGAGAGAGAGAGAGAGAGAGAGAGAGAGAGAGAGAAATGTGGTGTGGTTGATGTGAGAGCCGCACTCTATGGAGATGTAGGGGGCGTGGGTTGGGACCAGACCCCACCACAACCCGCTCACAGGCGGGGCGGCCTCGGGAACCCGAAGGGACGAGGTATGGGATCTCCTGGCCCTCCCATCACCAGGCACACACATCACTACCAGACCACAACCACACAACCTACCACACTATCACCCGACTTACCAAACTGACTATCATCCTATCTACCACATTATCCTCAATCACCCTAACTACCACACTCAGCTACCTCCATCACTCTACCTACCACCCTCACCGCCCTCCATCACCCTACCTACCACACTAATCGCCCTCCATCACCCTGCCTACCACACTCACCGCCCTCCATCACCCAACCCACCACACTCACCACCCTACCTATCACACTAACGCCCTCCATCACCCTATCTACCACACTCACCGCCCTTCATCACCGTACCTGCCACACTTACCGTCCTCCATCATTCTACCTTCCACATTCATAACCCTTTATCACCCTACCTACCATACTCATCGCCCTCCATCACCCTACCTACCACACTCGCGGCACTCCATCACCCTACCTACCACATCCAAGGCCCTCCATCATCCTACCTACCACACTCACGGCACTCCCGCACCCTATCTACCACACTCACGGCCCTCAATCACCCTACCTACTACACTCGCCGCCCTCCATCACCCTACCTACCACACTCACGGCACTCCATTACCCTACCAAACACACTCACCGCCCTCCATCACCCTACCTACCACACTTCATTCATCCCCAACAACAGGAGGTGTGAGTGTCATGGTGAGTCCTGATATACTCATGTGTCATGGTGAGTCCTGATATACTGGTGTGTCATGGTGAGTCCTGATATACTCATGTGTCATGGTGAGTCCTGATATGTGTCATGGTGAGTCCTGATATGTGTCATGGTGAGTCCTGATATGTGTCATGGTGAGTCCTGATATGTGTCATGGTGAGTCCTGATATGTGTCATGGTGACCTGATATGTGTCATGGTGACCGTTCTCAACATTGTTACCACACAAGGATGCACATCAACTCTACATTACCATGTGTTCAGACTTTTATTTCCACCATCAAAGTTTATCGGCCGTTTCAATAACTGTTTCTTCCCTGCACGTTGAAGCTCTGGAACATTCTTCCCTCTCACGTCTTTCCCAGTAACTATGACCTGCCACACATTGTAAATAACTATGACCTGCCACACATTGTAAATAACTATGACCTGCCACACATTGTAAATAACTATGACCTGCCACACATTATAAATAACTATGACCTGCCACACATTGTAAATAACTATGACCTGCCACACATTGTAAATAACTATGACCTGCCACACATTGTAAATAACTATGACCTGCCACACATTGTAAATAACTATGACCTGCCACACATTGTAAATAACTATGACCTGCCACACATTGTAAATAACTATGACCTGCCACACATTGTAAATAACTATGACCTGCCACACATTGTAAATAACTATGACCTGCCACACATTGTAAATAACTATGACCTGCCACACATTATAAATAACTATGACCTGCCACACATTGTAAATAACTATGACCTGCCACACATTGTAAATAACTATGACCTGCCACACATTGTAAATAACTATGACCTGCCACACATTGTAAATAACTATGACCTGCCACACATTATAAATAACTATGACCTGCCACACATTGTAAATAACTATGACCTGCCACACATTGTAAATAACTATGACCTGCCACACATTGTAAATAACTATGACCTGCCACACATTGTAAATAACTATGACCTGCCACACATTGTAAATAACTATGACCTGCCACACATTGTAAATAACTATGACCTGCCACACATTATAAATAACTATGACCTGCCACACATTGTAAATAACTATGACCTGCCACACATTGTAAATAACTATGACCTGCCACACATTGTAAATAACTATGACCTGCCACACATTGTAAATAACTATGACCTGCCACACATTGTAAATAACTATGACCTGCCACACATTGTAAATAACTATGACCTGCCACACATTGTAAATAACTATGACCTGCCGCACATTGTAAATAACTATGACCTGCCACACATTGTAAATAACAGGATTTTCACTTCCTTCAAAATTCGTAAATACTTTCCCTTGTGTCGTCTTTTTCCGTTTCATAATCGTCTCTATATTACAACTAAGGCCTGGCCTTGATGTATACATGACAACTAAGGCCTGGCCTTGATGTGTACATGACAACTAAGGCCTGGCCTTGATGTGTACATGACAACTAAGGCCCGGCCTTGATGTGTACATGACAACTAAGGCCTGGCCTTGATGTGTACATGACAACTAAGGCCTGGCCTTGATGTGTACATGACAACTAAGGCCTGGCCTTGATGTGTACATGACAACTAAGGCCTGGCCTTGATGTGTACATGACAACTAAGGCCTGGCCTTGATGTGCACTTGTGTACGTCAGTGCAACCTTCAACGTAAGAAAAGAACCCTCTGAACTTCAACTAATATTATAGTTATCATTATCATTATCATAATTATCATTAGTTACTTCATCATCATACATAGGAAATAGGATGATGGCGCATTAGTTACGTCATCATCAACATAGGGAATATGATGATGACGTAACGATCAGGTCTTGTGGTGGAGTAAGTGGCGGGGGGGGGGGGGGGGTGCTCAGTGACGACCCCCCGTGATGCAGTACGGGCCGGGATGTTCATAACAAGTGAGGTATAAGCGACATGGTCAACTGCCTCTCACCTGCAGGGGCCGAGGGCAGACTGCCAGCAATACATCAGCGTAATTATTGCGTCTCACCAGGACGCACGATGACGTCAGGCGGGTAGCCAGGCGGATGGAGGTGCGTACCGTGACCATCCACGCACGTACCATGCGTCACGAGGTGCGTACCGTGACCATCCACGCACGTACCATGCGTCATGAGGTGCGTACCGTGACCATCCACGCACGTACCATGCGTTACCAGGAACGTAGTGTGAGAGTGTACGTGCGTTAGAGAGTGCGTCACATGATGCCCGAGGGAGGTTGTGTGTCAGCCCTCCTACCTGACCTGCTGGCTGTGTACACAACGTGACCTACTGAGATGTGTCAGCGCATGACGGGTGCTGACCATATGGTTGTAGAGGGGTCATGGCTGAGGGACCATGCCTTATATAAACAACATAGACCATCATACATCATCACTGTGGTCCAGTCTTGATCCACGTGAAGTTTGGTAATATTCTCAACATTCCATTCTCTGTAAGCTGACCAATGGAATGGCCACAACCGATGTATACAACTTCCAGACTGATCTAGGCATATGGTTCAAACCTGTGAACCATTTATCATGATTTAGGTTAACAAACCCAGAAATATGAAGAACCTGATCATGAACTTGTTGGATCATTCCATTACGACCACACACAGTGACCATCTTCTCATACATATCTCTATGTATACAAGACCAATACTTTCCCTCAGCATCACTTTCATTTTATAACATTATAACTTTATAACTTTCATTTTCTTTCATTACCGCACAATACTTAGTACATGGCAACTCATCCCACTAGCTTTCAAAGCCTTTCTGAATATCATCAAAATATTGAATGTCACTTGTCAGTCCTACGTCAAAATATTTCTAATATTATTTCAAAAAATCTAAGTCAGACACTAAGACATGAGAAAGGCCTTTTATAACTCAATGTTACCCACACAGTAACATTGTTACCCACACAGTAACACTTCTGTTACCCACACAGTAACATTGTTACCCACACAGTAACACTTCTGTTACCCACACAGTAACATTGTTCTGTTACCCACACAGTAACATTGTTCTGTTACCCACACAGTAACACTTCTGTTACCCACACAGTAACATTGTTCTGTTACCCACACAGTAACATTGTTCTGTTACCCACACAGTAACATTGTTCTGTTACCCACACAGTAACATTGTTCTGTTACCCACACAGTAACATTGTTCTGTTACCCACACAGTAACACTTCTGTTACCCACACAGTAACATTGTTCTGTTACCCACACAGTAACACTTCTGTTACCCACACAGTAACATTGTTCTGTTACCCACACAGTAACATTGTTCTGTTACCCACACAGTAACACTTCTGTTACCCACACAGTAACATTGTTCTGTTACCCACACAGTAACATTGTTCTGTTACCCACACAGTAACACTTCTGTTACCCACACAGTAACATTGTTCTGTTACCCACACAGTAACATTGTTCTGTTACCCACACAGTAACACTTCTGTTACCCACACAGTAACATTGTTCTGTTACCCACACAGTAACATTGTTCTGTTACCCACACAGTAACATTGTTCTGTTACCCACACAGTAACACTTCTGTTACCCACACAGTAACATTGTTCTGTTACCCACACAGTAACACTTCTGTTACCCACACAGTAACATTGTTGTTACCCACACAGTAACACTGTTCTGTTACAATTACAGGCATCTACGGGTACTGACGCTTGCTGGCTTGACTTTACTGTATATACTTCTGGGAGGGCGGGAGGTGTACATGCTGCCCCTGTGGGAGGGCGGGGGGTGTACATGCTGCCCCTGTGGGAGGGCGGGGGGTATACATGCTGCCCCTGTGGGAGGGCGGGGGGTGTACATGCTGCCCCTGTGGGAGGGCGGGGGGTATACATGCTGCCCCTGTGGGAGGGCGGGGGGTGTACATGCTGCCCCTGTGGGAGGGCGGGGGGTATACATGCTGCCCCTGTGGGAGCGCGGGGGGTGTACATGCTGCCCCTGTGGGAGGGCGGGGGGTATACATGCTGCCCCTGTGGGAGGGAGCGTGGAGGTGTATATGATGCACCTGTGGGAGGGCGGGGGGTATACATGCTGCCCCTGTGGGAGGGCGGGGGGTATACATGCTGCCCCTGTGGGAGGGAGCGTGGAGGTGTATATGATGACCCTGTGGGAGGACGGAGGGTATACATGCTGCCCCTGTGGGAGGGCGGGGGGTATACATGCTGCCCCTGTGGGAGGGAGCGTGGAGGTGTATATGATGCCCCTGTGGGAGGGCGGGGGGTGTACATGCTGCCCCTGTGGGAGGGCGGGGGGTGTACATGCTGCCCCTGTGGGAGGGCGGGGGGTATACATGCTGCCCCTGTGAGAGGGAGCGTGGAGGTGTATATGATGCCCCTGTGGGAGGGAGCGTGGAGGTGTATATGCTGTCCCTGTGGGAGGGCGGGGGGTATACATGCTGCCCCTGTGGGAGGGAGCGTGGAGGTGTATATACTGCCCCTGTGGGAGGGAGCGTGGAGGTGTATATGCTGCCCCTGTGGGAGGGCGGGGGGTATACATGCTGCCCCTGTGGGAGGGAGCGTGGAGGTGTATATACTGCCCCTGTTGGAGGGAGCGTGGAGGTGTATATGCTGCCCCTGTGGGAGGGAGAGTTGAGGTGTATATGCTGCCCCTGTGGGAGGGAGCGTGGAGGTGTATATGATGCCCCTGTGGGAGGGAGCGTGAAGGTGTATATGATGCCCCTGTGGGAGGGAGCGTGGAGGTGTATATGATGCCCCTGTGGGAGGGAGCGTGGAGGTGTATATGCTGCCCCTGTGGGAGGGAGCGTGGAGGTGTATATGATGCCCCTGTGGGAGGGAGCGTGGAGGTGTATATGATGCCCCTGTGGGAGGGAGCGTTGAGGTGTATATGCTGCCCCTGTGGGAGGGAGCGTGGAGGTGTGCATGCTGCCCCTGTGGGAGGGAGCGTGGAGGTGTATATGATGCCCCTGTGGGAGGGAGCGTGGAGGTGTATATGATGCCCCTGTGGGAGGGATAGTGGAGGTGTATATGCTGCCCCTGTGGGAGGGAGCGTGGAGGTGTACATGCTGCCCCTGTGGGAGGGATAGTGGAGGTGTACATGCTGCCCCTGTGGGAGGGAGCTAAGCAGCCCTCAGCACCCTGCCCTCCTCACACACAACATTCACACAATTCTACAATAATTCACCTCAAGCATTGTGGAAGACACGAGGTAATCTACGCTCTTAATCATTACCTGAGGAGTAATTTATCCCTAATTATTCTAGATTATAATTGATCTAATTATCTCCAGTGTTCCTGATTATAATGTACGGTTGACTGCTGCCAGTATTATATATAATGACGTGGCTCAACACAAGGAAAAAGCCATCAGAACAACCACTGCTACAAATAATTAATCCATCAATCTCTTCTCGACTTGGTCCAGGAAGTCAACTTTCCATTTCTTACAACCTAAAACGTAAACAATTGATCACAATACACCAACGAAATATTAACTTACATAACAATAACACAGACACTAACTACCAGTCTCGCAGCACAACAACACAATTGTACATATATCTCTATCTATCTAACTATCTATCTATCTATCCATCATTATTTCATTTTCCATCTAACGTAATAGAGAAGGTATATCCAGTCTTCGCTGCATCACCACTCCTCCAGCTATGTACAATGTGGTTCAAGAGAAACATGAACGTCTTCACTTATCATAATGAAACGGTGGCCTCACTTCACACTGGTCAAGCGCAACCCACTACTCCAGCCAGAACTGCTCCAGTCATGGGCGTGGACGCAGGTGGTACAACCACAACCTCACCAATAACACGTCAGAGCATTAACAACAAAACAACATCATCCAGTGTTCAGCGGACAGACACATGTACACACACTTCACCTGGGACGGGGCGTCATGCAGAACAGGAGACACACCTCAGTCTCCACGAGAAACACCACATGTAATACACACTGACATAAGTTGTTACAACAGGCAGCTATATTGCTCACAGAGATGAGGACACTATACGGTAACGTTATGATAACGTCCCAAGCATCATAAACATCTGACAATACGGACTGGAAACATCTGATGTGGTAACCAAACAAATGACTTCATCGGTCGATCAAAATAGACACGCATAACAACAGCCAAGGACGTAACACATCATTACAGAATAACAATAGACTATTGCAGACCATGTGGTGTTCTAGTGAACAAGATAACATGACTCAACCAGACAATGTAGGAGGACATGGCTCAACCAGACAATGTAGGAGGACATGGCTCAACCAGACAATGTAGGAGGACATGACTCAACCAGACGATGTAGGAGGACATGGCTCAACCAGACAATGTAGGAGGACATGGCTCAACCAGACAATGTAGGAGGACATGGCTCAACCAGACAATGTAGGAGGACATGGCTCAACCAGACAATGTAGGAGGACATGGCTCAACCAGACAATGTAGGAGGACATGGCTCAACCAGACAATGTAGGAGGACATGGCTCAACCAGACAATGTAGGAGGAATGGCTCAACCAGACATGTGTCCCAACCCTTGACCGACACATTAACTTTGGCTATGATGATATCCGGGTCAGGAGGATCGTACCGTCCTGCTGAATGGTGGTACCATCGTACCCTAGGGTAGTACCGTCGTGCCCACAGGCAGTAGGGTCGTGCTCAAGGGCAGTACCAGTAGGCCCAGGGGAGGAACCCTAGTGTTCGAGAGGCAGTTATACCATCATTGCTCGACCTTGAATCAGTCGTCATAACCTTACTACAGACCGGCACTGGCCATCAGGCTGGTCCTCGACACTAACCTTCACCGGTCCCCCACCTGCTCCTCACCACGGTAACTGCTTACCACCATGCCACTCTTCCACCCTACAAGGGCCAGCATACATACATACATACATACATACATAAAAAAAAAAAAAAAAAAAAAAATATATATATATATATATATGTATATATATATATATATATATATATATATATATATATATATATATATATATATATATATATATATATATATATATATAAGAGAGAATGTTGGGGTGAAGAGAGTGGTGAGAGTAAGTGAGCTTGGGAAGGAGACTTGTGTGAGGAAGTACCAGGAGAGACTGAGTACAGAATGGAAAAAAGTTAGAACAAAGGAGGTAAGGGGAGTGGGGGAGGAATGGGATGTATTTAGGGAAGCAGTGATGGCTTGCGCAAAAGATGCTTGTGGCATGAGAAGCGTGGGAGGTGGGTTGATTAGAAAGGGTAGTGAGTGGTGGGATGAAGAAGTAAGATTATTAGTGAAAGAGAAGAGAGAGGCATTTGGACGATTTTTGCAGGGAAAAAATGCACTTGAGTGGGAAATGTATAAAAGAAAGAAACAGGAGGTCAAGAGAAAGGTGCAAGAGGTGAAAAAGAGGGCAAATGAGAGTTGGGGTGAGAGAGTATCATTAAATTTTAGGGAGAATAAAAAGATGTTCTGGAAGGAGGGAAATAAAGTGCGTAAGACAAGGGAGCAAATGGGAACTTCAGTGGAGGGCGCTAATGGGGAGGTGATAACAAGTAGTGGTGATGTGAGAAGGAGATGGAGTGAGTATTTTGAAGGTTTGTTGAATGCGTTTCATGATAGAGTGGCAGATATAGGGTGTCTTGGTCGAGGTGGTGTGCAAAGTGAGAGGGTTGGGGAAAATGATTTGGTAAACAGAGAAGAGGAAGTAAAAGCTTTGCGGAAGAT